>NW_026944023.1:657226-792742 GCF_033296635.1 Dichotomopilus funicola
AAAAAAAAAAGAGACTCGCTCGGACTCGCTCACCTTGGCTGGGTGTTTTCCTCGGCGGATTCGTCCATTTGTGCTCTCGCCTCGACGGCTTCTCGATATGCCTGGGCAAAGTACGGCACGCCTTGGTAATGCTCAACCCAGAGGCGGGTTTGGGCCACCTTGCGGTCAGCTATCTGGATAGCGTTGGGATCCTCCCCTTCGACCCAAAGCGGTGATCCAAGCGCGATCGATGGTCTCCATTTTGGGACGGCTTCGTTTATTTGGGGTGGTATCGTGCTATTTTGAGCTTCGTTTGCTGTTATATCTGCTTGCTCCTGTTGTTGCTGTTGCTGTTGCTGTTCTTCTTCTTCTTGTTGTTGTTGTTGCTGCTTCTGTTGCTCAGCCTCGGCCCGTGCAAGACTCCTAGTTCTTATCCGGGTTGCGATACTTCGGGCAACGCTACGATTGCGGTTGTATCGGAAGCTCTCGGCGTTGCGCGCGACCCGTCGAGTCCGGCGGTTCCTGGTGGAAGTTTCTGCTTCTTTTAAAGGGCCCAAATCACTACTAGGACGGTTGTCCAGAAGACCCGGAGAGCTTCTCTCTGAGGACTGCATGTTGGCGGACATGGTGGTAACCAGAGCCAGTTCGTCACTCCCGCTTGCCAGTCTCTGAGTTTCCAGGCCCAACCGCTAGTTTTGTTTTCCAGCCGTGTGTGGCTGCATTTTGATGCCAACCCGAGAAGCTCTATCACCAGGGATGGATGCCCTGGGAACAAAGAGAAACGCACAGGTGGGAAAGCCACGGTCAAAGTGTCGACGCGCGCGTGGCCGTTCTTTGTTGCGATCTAGGAAACTTGGCCCTTTGTTCGACATCGGGTGCGGACCGAAAACGGGTTGGATTATTGGCCCGGAGCGAAGACCTTTTAACAAACGCTAGCCAAAAACATGAGATGCTGTTGGGTCTCTTTTGTTCATTGTCAGTGACTTCGCCTCAGCTCATTCTGGGGAATATGATGCGAACGGTACATTCCTATCAAGAACTAGTAGGTAGGGGGAGCCAGACATTTTTTGCACATATATTTCTTTCACCGGAAAAAAAAGGGGAAAACTCATGATTCCAAAAACTAGAGAAGAAAGGGGAAAGAAGAAGAACGAACTGCCCCCCCTTCCCATCCTGTCTCACTCTCCCCTCTCCCATCTTTTTTACCCGCTTACGCTTCCATTGTGAGACAACGCCATTCTATCTGATGTTCGCCATCTGACCACTCTGCCTGTCCTCCCAACAAGCTATGGATTCGCGCGGCAGCAGCGCATCATCGGGTTCCTCCGCCTCCGAAGGGGAACTCCATGATCATGGTTTAGATCTTCCTCAACTCCCGACGCACAAGGTCAGCGAACTTGCGGTAAAACGTGCCAGTGCTACCAGCCATGGACTATCTAAGAGTGTGCTCCGGCAAATCGACGCCTGGGCCGCCAAGCTACCCTCTCCCAATGGATTCAGCTCGGATGAGGGTTATGAGCCCAGTAGGAAGAGAAAAGCAAGACACCAGGATGAACCGGACGAGGACGAGGACGACGTTTTGAGGTCGAGAAAGAAGAAAGCCCGTCGCCTGTCTATGAATCCTTTTCCCAATGTCTCTAGTCGGCCACGACGGCGGCCAGCAGTCATGCTTTCGCGGCCTGTTCCGAGGACTGCGGGATTCAGGGGTATCTGGACCGGACCAGTGACGGGGGAATTCCTCGCTGAACTGCGCGGACGGCTCGAGAATATCCCATTCTGCACAGTCCCTGACGATATTGAGAAAGAGAGAATGAGCAGCCCAAAGTTGAACAAGGCAGTCCAAGCGAGTCACTCTTGGTATGCGGGGAGACGCCAGCCTCCGCTAGAAGCCCTGCTCGACTCGATCGTCAACTTCTTCACCCACGAGTCGTCCGACAGCTGCAAGAATTGGGGCACCAAGGCTGAGAAGGTCGTCACATACCTCGAGTGGCTTGCGTTTGATGACGACCAGATCCAGTTGCATATTGCCCCTCCCGTGACGAGGGCCCTGTTCAACGAGGTGCTCAAGAAAGCTACTGTCCAGGTCTTGTCCGAAGAACTTGAACACATCAAGCCTACAGTTGTTGCGGCCCCTTGGTCTCGGACGACGACGACGACGACGATCCCGCTGAGATCAACGCGCCTGGATTGGATGATCACCGGGAAGGACCAGACCTACCGCCCGGCCCTTACTGGACAGCAACAGCAAACCCTCCTCCTCCCCAAGCCCGTCCAGCCACGCCCGCCAACCCAAGTCAACTCCATGCTTATCGACCAGCCCGAAAACGCGCGTTTCCACTACACGCTCCTAGAAGACGAGCAGTACTGGTGGCGCAGCCTCTTCACCTCCGACCCAGACAACGCTCCCCCGCCGCCAGGCATCGAGGACCCCACGGAGGTGGGCAACCTAGCCAAGATCGAAGACGAGACCTTCAACGCCTTCTTCAGCGTCCTCAGCGGGGCCTGGACCGCCACCAACCCCAAACTCGGCTGGGCTGCCTTTGTGCAGAGCGTCAAGCCCGCTGAGAATATTGCCCAGAATTGGGCGCAGGAGCGGGGTATTCGGCGGGCGGTGTTTCAGCTCGCGCTGAGGGCTGTTTCTGATCGTCCGTCGATGTTAACGGCACCGCCGTCATCGTCATCCTTCAAATTGCCCACTCGCCACCGCATCATCTTCCCCGTCCCGGCTGCGACCCTCCGCAAAGCGCGCGAGGCTGCCGACGTGCCGGCGTGGATCATGCCCTGCGTTCCAGAGTGCCACGCTACTGCCCGAGCAAGAGCTCGAGCCCGAGCACTAGCAGGAGCAGAAGCAGGATCAGGATCAGAAGAAGAAGCAACAAAAGCAGGCCCCCGAGAAACCTTCGAAACCATGCGCTCCGTAATAGTCTGCCGCTCCCTCCTCCGCACCGCAACCGAAATCCGCAAATTCGCCCACCGCTTCGCCGAGCAAGCCAACATCGCGCGCCACCCCACCGTCCCGGGAATCCCCGAGCTGCCGGTCAACCTGGTCCTCGGCGCGCCCATCGTCTGGCGCGGCGTGACCCGGCAGATGCAGGAGGCCGAGCGCTTGCGCACGCAGTGTCAGACGGTAGCCAAGCTGCTGCAGGCTGCGCAGGACCGGGCGCCGCGGCCGTTGTTGCGGGATGTGTTGGGTTTGGTGAAGCGCGGGGTAGAGGGGGCGTTTGTGGATGAGAGTCTGCCGTTTGGGGTGCAGTTGGCTATGGATGAGTGGGTTGGGGGGGATGTGGGGGATAGACGGCCGAAGATGTTGGATGGGGGGGATTTGGAGTGGTTGAGGTTTTTGGCTGGGGAGGGTGCTAATGAGAAGAATCGGACGGGGAGGTTTGTTTTGGATGAGCCGAGGGAGAGGTATAGGTTGTTTCTGCTTTTTGCGAGTAAGGTGCAGAAGTTGCTTGACGACAAGAACCCGGAGGGGTTGTTTGCTCGGCATGACGCACAGGTCAAGGTTGAGGATTTGTTGGCGGCCATCAACGCTGGGAAGGACAGCAACAATACGGTCGACAAGTACCAGTTCAGCCCGGCTGAGGCCTGTGCCTGGCTGGATAGGATGAGGGTCACGGGGCATGTGAAGTATGAACCCCTTGACCCCTTAACCCCTTGATATCCCCCATCTAGTGCGAGACTTAGATCAACGTTTCTAACACGAAGCTAACCAACTTTTAGATTCCGTCTTGACCTGCGTTGCTACGGTGTCGTCGAGCGGCCCCCCGTCCAGTACTTTCCCGAACACCGCGTAACCTGGAACCCCAAGGGAACCAAATACACCCGGCCCAAGTTCTCTCCCAAGTTCATCTCAGAATGGACCAACCTCAAGGACCACGTTCCAGACGTTAGTAAGGGCAGCCCCATCCACAACCTCTTCGTCGCCCTCGCCTACCGTCTAGGCTACACCATCGCCATCGCCGACAAAACCGCCCAGGGTCTCCCCACCTCTCGACGGTCTCGCTCGACCTCCTCCCACCCAGTTCCCACCTCCCCACCGCCCATCATACCCCTCGGAAACCTCCAAAAGGCCATCCTCGACTGGTCCCAGATCTGCTCCGAGCTTCTCCAAAGCCACTATCTAGATCCTGGGTCCCGCACTCAACTAACTACCGACATCAACATCAACATCAACACCAACACCAACACCAACACCCACACCAGGACCCAATCCAACATCACAACAACATCAATACCCCCCGAGATCCCAACAACCCTCGAACCCTTCCTCTCCCAAATCACCCGCCTCCGCGCCGACATCATCCGCGACCTGCACAACAACAAGACCATGCTCGGCCCGGGTCGCAGGGTGACTTACATAGATCGCCAGGGCCAGTACCGCACTTTTTTCGCTCGGGATCACAGCTGGGATTGGGCGTCGCCTAAGATTCTTGGTGGTACCGGAGCCGCAGCCGAAGTTGGAGCTGGAACTGCTAAGGAGGGGGTTAAAGGGGTCAAGGAGACGGTTGAGGGACCTTCGGCCGGACATAGACGCAGACAATTCTGGTCTCTTGACCGCTGGCCTGGGCCCGCAGTGGAAGGGAGCAGCAGTAGAGAAGGCATGGGCGGACTACGGCGACTGACTGAGGAAGAGATGAAGCAAGCCGATCCGATTGCGGCGCGGTATCGTCAGCCGAAACTGCGGCCGTATGTGGAGGAGAAAGTGGTGTTTAGGCCGGGGCCGGCGACGTATTGGGGGGGCGATACGAAGTTGCAGAGGGAGGTGCTGTTTGGGGATACGATGGCTATTCTTGGTGGTGGTGAGTTTTTTTTGTTTTTTCCAGTTCTTCTTTGTTTTTGTTTTTTTTTTAAATTTATTTTGGGGTTTGTTTTCTGTTTCTCATGCAATTTTATACCCCCTTTTTCGTCATACTTACTACACACACACTACGCAAAAAACAGGTACTAACAACCCCTGATTTTCCCCTAACAGCGGTCGAGCTATATCAACAATCAGAAGAGGAAAACCAACCCAACTGGCTCAAGACCCTCACAGCGCTCAATCCCTTCTCACAGAAACTAGAGGAAAACAAACTGCCCACTGTCGACCCGGACCTGGTTCCGCAAAGCTGGGACCCGGTGGCGGAGGCGGAGGAACAAATGCGTGCTGAGGAACCAGAATACTATGAGGAGGAGGATAGTGATGTAGTAGAGGAGAGGGAGGAGGGGGATATTGAGTATCCGGGTGAGGATGTTCTCATGACAGGGATGGAACCGCTGTTGATGGTGTAGCGTAGTAAGAAAGGAGGGGGTTTAAGGGATGGCGTTGCTACTTTTGTTGGTTTATTTGAAACTAGTTTTCTCCGTTAAGTTTCCGTTCATGTTCTCCACGTTTATGTTCTCCGTTCATGTTCTTTACTAAGGCAGCCAATCTACTGACTTGCAAGTCACTTTCATTTGGACGACACACTCACTGTCAAGCCAGCAGCACACGAACCGGATCCATTGATAAAAAACAAAGAAAGAGCCTAAATTTCAGTTCCACGCCACATCCTAAATAATCGCTATGCCATGCTAAAACCTCGCCATTATGCACCGGGCCCGCTCGTATCCATATCATAAAACCATTACCCTTCTATACGATCCACATAGTTGTCCTCCTCAAACCTAGGTCTCGGCGTGTTGGGAGAATGTCGGTTCCCAAAAGTGTGCCAGCAATTGGGTGATTGCAGGATGTACCTGTTGATACCACCGTCGTTAGCAAATTCTCACCACCCAGACGTATCTCCGTATAAAAATGAGGCATAGAGAAGAAATGAGGGGGAGGGAAAAAAGAACGTACCTCGCCATAGCCTCCCTGAACCGACTCTTATACTCTCTCGGACTCGTCACAGTCGGCCGGTTCCGTCCACCGCCAGCAAACCCACGATTCTTGATCCAACTCTCCAACTGCTTGTCCCATGTATAAGTCCGGATACAATCGATAATACCCACCGAGATCTCCTTCTTCACCTCGTCGACGGCCACCATAAGCGAGTAGTCCATGACATTCTGCTTCGCCAAAAACAACGTGTCGTTGAACACCGACGCGCGCAGCAGTCGCTTGGAGTGCTCGCGCGAGAAGAGGGGTGACTCGTAAATGTATTCCACCATGTTCTCGTCCAACAACACTTCGTTTTGCTCGCCTGTCGACTGGATCTTGCGGTTGCGCATCGACCCCTTGAGATCGAACGTCCGGCTCGGGCACCGGTCGTAGAAGAGGTTTTCCATGACCAGGAGGTCAAGCTTGATCTCCGTGTTGGTGAGGGGGTTTTTGATGAAGACGCGGAAAAAACCAAACATCTTGGCGATGACCGACGGAAGGTCGTGGAAGAGCGCCTCCGACATGATGTTGAAGTAGTCCGGGGCGAACCGGAGGAAGGACGAGGTCTCGCTGGGCGAGAGGGACTTGAGAATGAAGCGCTCGTCGAGCGTCTTGAGGAACACAGATTTGGTCTTGCCACCCTTGGAATCCCACTTGAGACAGCGGGAGAGCGACTCGACAAAGCGGTCGGCTACGCCGCATTTCCGCCGCAGTGCGTCGAACTGCTCCGCGTAGAAGATCTGACACGTCATCCTAGCCGACCCTTCCGTAAACTGGTACTTGACATGCATGCCCGTCGGTCTGAGCAAACTCTTCTCCAGCTCAGTATTGTATTGTGCGGCCCTTGCCCCCTTGCCGGTGGGCGCCTCGGGCCGTTTCATCTCCAGACCATCGCTGCTGTCCTCCGTCTCTGACTGAACCGACATTTCCCATTTCTGCCGGATTTCCGACAGCTTGGCCAAGTAGTCCTCGGAGCTGAGGGCGAACGCCACAAGGGAACTTGGCTCATCCTCTCTGATAATCACATCCGAATCGAAAAAGATGTGGTCGGTCGCGTTGATGGGGTACTCCAGTTGCGGCCAACCGCTAGCCGAGCGCTCGGCCCAAAAATTTGTCAACATCGTCATCAGGCTCTTCTTTTGGTGCTTCGGCAGGTCCTCTGGGATCTCTTCAGGTTCCACCAGAGAATCGGCAATCTCCTTGACACCCGGGAGGATGTCATCTAGGGTAAGAGCAGGGCTGTCGTTGTCGTTGTCATTGTCGGCGTCACTCTCCCCGGTTTCATCCTCAGACGGGATTCGGCTCTCTTGACGGCTCTCTTCCGTCTCCGGTTGGGTGGTATTGTCTCCCGAACGTTCCGGCTCGGAGGGAACCTTCTGTGAAGAGTCGGGCGCTGTTGCGGGTGCCTTGGCCCGCTGCGATCCGGGCAATGGACTGTAAACCGCCACAGCTACCGCTGCCGCTTTTTCGCCTTGCTTGTCGCCCCGTTCTTTGTCTGGGAGGTGCTCATCTTCTAGCGGCCCGGGCTCTTCCACAGCCTGGTCCACGTCTTTGTAGACCTTCACTATGGTCTTGGTCGAAGACCGGGGGAGGAACGCTCGGCTGTGGTGCATCTTGGCCGCCCGTTGCTTGCGGTCTTTCAACCTCTCCTTCTCAAATTCCCGACTCAGTTGCTCGAAATGTTTTGCCAGTGTTGATACCTTCGATTCCTTCTTGTGAACGTACCGGGGAATCCCGGAAGGCACCGCCTTACGATGGCCTTTCAAGACCCCGAGCCCAAGACGGTCGGTGAACTTCTTTTCTCCCTTCACCAAGATGTTTTCTGTCGCCGCCTTCTGCAGCTCACCTCCCCCCATATCCTGGGCTTTCTGCTCTTTCAGGAGCTTGCCAATGGCGGTTTGTGCCCTTGGAAGAGTGCCCCCCGGGGGGTGAGAAATGGCCCGAACCATCGGAGGCGACACAGCTGCGCCGGCTCTCCTAGACAAGGCACGATCTGCTGTGTGCTTAGGGGTGCTGGGCAAGTTCTCGCCATTGGAAGAACCCGACCCTCTGGGGTCGTTGGACAGTGCCCGCTGCTCGCGACGGAGCTGCTCTACTTTTTCCGATAATGACATATGGCCAGTGGTTGCCGTCGGTACTGGGATGCTCGTTTGTGCCACAGAAGAGCCCGTAGAAGTGGAAGTAGTGGCCGAGTTGGACGGCAAACCGTTAAGGGGTTTGGTGTTTGGGAGGTTGTCTTCCGTGGCCGGCATAACAATGTCCTTTGCAACATTTGTCGTGCCAGCGGTTGCCAGGTCCAGCGGTTCAACCCTATCCAGGACCGTTTCTGTTTCGGCTGCGGCAGCACCCTCCTTCGGCGCTGGGATGGGCTGCGGGGTTGGAGATGGGGGCGCCTCTTGTGACTGACTGGCATCGGCTTCCAGATCTTGTGACGGTTTCTCGCTAGTCTCAGCTGTACTAGGTGGAGACGCGGTAGATGCCGTCTTTTCTTCAGATTCAGAAGCAATCGACGGAGTTCCCTCGGTGCCCGGGAGAGACTCTTTAGACTCGTGGTCTGTAAACATCTTCTTGAGTTGGATGATGGTCAACTGACGGACGTCCTTGTCGGAAAGGAAGTCGGCCTCGAAGGTGGCAAATGCGGCATCCCAGTCCGTCACCTTTTCTAGCATCTGGCGAATGACGGTGTTGAAGGGAATTACTTCGTAGTACCTGGAGCCCATGTACGCATCCTGAAGGGCGCGGACCAACTCGTTTTGGTCCTCCTGTGATTTTTTGCTGAGCCTTTCCACCTCGACTTTGCAAGCCTCCGCCTTTTCCGGGAGCACGCTGTCGATCCGGATGCTCTTAAGTCGAGCCCCAACAGAATTCATGAAGCGGTTCCAGCGGTCTTCGGCCCGGGTGAAGACCTCGTTCTTGACCTTGAGATCGTAGTCCACCTTCCAGGTGATCGTCGTCCGCGGCACAACGATCTCATAGAGATCAATGGGATCATAATGCACCCTCACCGCGATGTCGCGGTACAGGTAATAGAAAAACCGGATGTGGTCCTTTTGGTGGTCGTGAGGACACTCGGTTTCTGGGTTCAGCGGGAGCCCACTGCCCCAGAATGAAAGCTCGAGGTACTTGCCAAATGAGTACTTCCAAGTGCTCATGGACATGGGCATGAGGCCGAAATGCTTGTTGCAATGCTTGCAGTAATTCCACATGCGGATGCCCGTTCCGTCGTTGTCACCGTCCCTCTCCTGCGGTTTGGCGGGGAAGTTCTCGGGCCACACCGGGGAGGTTTCCAGTATGACAGTAAGACGCGCGTTGTCGTGGACGTAGGTGCGATGGTGTTCATACATCTTCCGGTCGCAGCCGTTGGAGTGGCAGATAAATTCAGCACCCTCGCACACATCCTCGATGTATTGGCCCAAAGTGCAGTCTTGGTCCATATTCCCGTTGGGATCCGGATGCTCGTTATAAAACTCAATGGCGACTAAACTGGGCTCCGAGCAGGGAATCTTGGTCGCGGTGCACGTGACAGAGTACAGGACCACAATATTCTGGTGGGAATGGGGGTCGAAGAGATCGAGGCTCCCGTGAATGTACGCTTCCCACTGCTTCGCCTGGGTCCTGTAACTGTGCATCGCCTTGTCGTATTCGGCATCATGGACGGCATGGAGCACCTCCATGACCTTTCGTGGAGCCACTTGTTCAATCCCCCGCACCATCTCAGGCTGAACGAGCTGAAAGGGCTCCGGCTCCCCCTTTTCGCTCTCTTCAAACGCCTCCGGGCGTTCCTGCTCAAGAAGCCGTTTCAGGTATGCCGCACGCCGCTCTTGCTCTCGTGCCTTCAAGAGCAAGTAGGGTTGCTTGAATTTGACGAATGGGGAGGCCGACAAAATCCTCGTCTCATACCTTTCCACTGTGTCACCGTGGAAGCCGGGCATGGGAATATCATCAGGAATCTCCCCATGTGCATGTAGCTCATGCATGGATACCGTCCCTTGTTGAGTTTCCAGAGCCGGCTGAGCAGCTGGTTCGACGTGGGCTGGTTCTTCTTTATCGGCAGCGACAGGTGTTGGTTCGTTATCCTGCAAAATACCCCCATCTTCTGCTGTACTTTGCCGCGTGACGAGAATAGCAGGGCGGTCGGTGGGGACGCCTGTCATTCCTTCAGCAACCGGCGCTGGGAAGCTTTCATCCGTCTGCTCCGATGGCAAAGCTGGCAGTAGAGGCTGCCCAGGATCCGAAGGAAGCCGAATGAACTCGTCGCGCATGAGGCAAGACTCTAATTTTGAGTTGTAAATGACGTAGAGCATGAACTCGGTAATGCGCTTCATCCGCGACAGGATCTCGGTTGATGCACCACGAAGCGCAATGGTACAACCGCGATCTTTGGGGCACCCGGATATGAAGAGGTAGGTTTTCTTTTTGCCGCGAATCTCACTGTTCACAAATGTCTTGACCTCGAAACTCTCGCTCATACCCACGCGGGCGCCTAGGCTGAGCATGTCCATGGATGAAATGACGGGCATGTTCACAATGCGTGCCACGGCTTCAAGCACTGACGGCTTGACGTTGTAGGCGACAGCAACGTTTGCCTCGGAGAGGTACTGGAGCGCAAGTCCGGCAACGCTCTTTTCCACGAGCAGCACATGGGGTTCCAAGTTGAGAATCCGGTTGACAACCATTCGCAAATATTCTTTCTCCTGCTCGATTACCGGCTGCAAGCTCATAAAATGCTGCTGGGGGTGGCGTTGGTACTCGAGAGGGAAGGTGATAATGACTATCCTCGGATTACGGATCTTGCGCGGCATGCTTTTCAAAGCCAGATTTTTGGTGAAGACAACGCCGTGCACGTAAGCCGTGTCACTCGGCTTGCCACCGGGGATTCGTTTGAGTTTCACCCAATGCCGGATATCCATGTCATCGCCGTTTCGAATGTCCGGGTCGACGTCGTCGGCACACCGGTCCAGGATGGGAATCAAGGTTTTTTCCCAACCGGCAGGATTGGGAATGTCGGCATCCTGGAGCAGCTGTCGAAAGAGCTTTTTGACATGCTGCAAACTGGTAGGATTCAGATCGTGTTCGGCGGACCTTGCCTCTCGTTCAGATTCAGTTCGATTCTGAGTCGGCGCCTCAATGACGCTGTCGAAGATGGAAAGGGTATCGGCCGAGGCGGAAGGCCCTTTTATCACGGCTGATTTTGGGCGTGGAGTGCGCAAGTGGTGGACGCTGGCGCTGGCAATGCTGAGGTTCCTTCGACGAGGTGGCCGGGTGTGAATGGATAAGTTCTGCAAGCCGCTGCCACCCTCTTCAAAACCGCGACTCGCATGGCTCAAGCCGCTGACGCTCTTCTCGCCCTGGCGAAAACGATGCTTCCGACCTGCGGTCAAATACGTACCAAAGCTTGCCCGGCCGGGATCCAGACTGGACGATGGGAAGTCAGTTCCATCCATGGTGGCAAAGATGCTGCTCATCTGCTCGTCTTCGCTGGACTCATCAGACATGTAATCTGCCAGCTCTGGGTCGATAATGTTATCGGCATGGAATGCATTAACATTGGCCTTTTTCCCTAGCTCTTCATTTGCGGGGGCCCGAAAAGGGGCTCTGTCGTCCGGCGATGCCTTCAGCCTGGATAGGAAATTCTGCTTGGAGTGATGCCGGCGGTGTCCCGCAGACTGTGGTCGGTTAGTCGCAAGTGATTTCAAGGACCTTGATGAACCAGGTCTGCTCAGTTGTGGCATGTCGATCTCCAGAACAGCGGAATGGCGATTGTTTTCCCCCAACCGTCGCGTTGCTGGAATAGCCATCATGGGGGTTGTTGCAGTCCTCCCGTCCTCGGTCTGCTCAGCCCGCTCTGAAATGCTCATCTCATCGTCCGTTCGAAGCCTAGTCACCGCGGGGGTCGTTTTCATCTGCTGGTTCGTGCGGAAGATTGCAGGGAGATAAGATTCGTCAGCCGAGTCGTCTGAGCCACTATCATAGCGGCGGTTGATGACGTTTAAACAGGTTTTGCAGACCCGGAGGGTCCCTGGGACCCCAAACTTTTGCCCTGAGATGTTGGAGGTGCACTTCGAGTCAAAGATGCAGCCGCACGTGCGGCAGTGGTGCTTTCTCCGAAACGCAGTAAAAGGCGTACCGCAAAGGAAACATTCTTTGCATGTCTCATCAGCCATCCAGAACTCCTTACTCAACACCTGTTTCTTCATTCTTTCTAGCCTAGCGTTCACAACGTCGGGAGCTCCTTCATTTGTGGTTGTGCCCGGGATCCTCATGATGCCCGACTGCAGCATCTGCGGCCGCTCGTTGTGGGTAAATGAGTCATGATACACTGAGCTGTGAGCTGAGGTGCTGATCGGGCTTGGAGCGGCACCAGGTTCCAAGGACGATGATCTCGAGTGGCTTCTACCCCTGGTGGAGGTAATTCGGTCTATTACCGCCGGTTTTCGCATGGCCTCCGCAGGCGAGATGCGTGACGAAGTGGAGGACACACGGGCTTCGACCACCGGTGGAACGGGGCTATGCGGCGCATCCGTGCTCCCGTCGATGCTGAGAGCATCATCTCTTGTTGCTCGCTTTGAAAGTACGAGTCGATCAACGGTGGTTACGCTGTCCAAACTTGCATTTCCCGACGGACTGGGACTTGGTATCCCGTCGTCCGGCCTGCTTATACTTCTACGACCTGTAGTTCTAGTGGGCAGCTCCTCACGGGTCGTGACGCCCCGAGTCCCCTCCGTATCCATGAAACCCTGCACAGTGACCGGTGCTATAGATGCGTTCGCAGCGGATGGGACTGCAGTCTTTGCCATTTTTGGTAAACTCTGGGTACTTATGGCGGGAGACTTGAGGGCTGCAGCTATCGAAGTCGACGACGCTTTGGAGGATTGCGGGGCTGTGTTTGGTTGCGACTCGGTGGCCGGAGCCCCAGGAGAGGATATACTTGGGGTTTGAACATCCGAGGAGGTAGCCGGCTCCATGGTTGGAATCGAAACACCACTTTCCCCCCTGGGCAGCGGCGACAATTTTGTAGTACTTGGAGGCGCACCCGTAGTCTTCTTGGAAGAGGCTCCATCCTGACTGTTAGCATCGTCTGCTTCTTGAGCAGGAGCCTTGCCCTTGGCGCCAACAGCCTCCTTGAAGCGGGAATACAGGCCACTCAGGCCCTGCTGGACGATATCCCCGGCGGTCGATTTGCTTTCGGAGGTAGGTAGCGAGTCGGGTGGAGGACCGAAATCGTTGAATGTGGTCAGAGCGTCTGACTGGCTAGCTGAGGTATGAATTTTGTCGAGCGTGAGCGCGATCTGCTCCCTATCGACGGGCGAGGTTACTGAAAACGACGTCGCCGAACTGCGGCGGGATCGGGTACCGGCTGGTGATGGTGGCACCGAGGGGACGAGGGAGGGCGGACGCAGCCCGTTGGAGTGGGCCATGATATGGTGCGTCAGTCCGGCGACAGCCGCGGGTTATGAGGGGGACCGATCGATGGGCATCACCCATTCTTTGGTTGCTATGTAGGTAGATGGGAAAGTCTAAGACAGCTGTGTTGGGTGGGGCACAGATTGCGGCGCGACTGAGCACGACCAAGTCATCCACCAAGACCGACAGAGTGGTAGTGATGCCTTAGCATCCAGAACGCCGGTGGTTTTAAAAGGTGAGTGTATGGAGGTCATGCGTGACTCGAGCTAGCTTGGGTAGTTCTGCAAACTTGGGCGGGGCGAGGACCTTGGTCGTGAATGAATGCCTGGATGACTGGTGTCTCAAAAGGGTGTCGTCACCGGGCAGGCATTCCTACAAAAAAGCTATAACCTGTGTCATGCATCTTTTGTAGCGCAGAATACTGTCACAGTGTCACGGGTGCAGCCCCACTCTTCCCCAGAGGTTGCTTAGTGGGGCAATCACGTGAGTTGGCGTCGTTGCACGCGGTCGTGTTCCTTCGGATCCTTCCACAAACAGCAACGGGCCCACCGCGTCCTCCTGATTTGAGGAACGACGCCTGCATACTGATAAGTTGTTTTTCAACATCAGAGGTATCGATCACCCTTGTGTTAACAGAGCAGGACCATGCCCCTTTCATCCAGGTTATGCAAACCCTTAACTTACTCGACGACGTCCCCTCCGCCTTGAGCCCGCCGTGAGCAATCACTATACCTAGCAAAGTACGGATAGCCTCGGGCATTTCGGGGCCAGTCGAATCTGCTCGCAAGACACTACCCATGGCGAACCAAAACAATCCCACTGTTGCTTCATACCGGCCGTCATGGTCGCCCAGTCACCACGCTCGAGCGACAGCCATCCCCCGCCGCTACGTCCGAATATCCGCTAAGCAACAGGCGTTGTTGAATCGCTCAGACTCTTGGGTTGACGACAGCGGTTTCCGTGTTCCACCAAGCGTGTTGAACTCTGCCAAGGAGCGATACGAGAGAACAACCCAGTCCAGCAAAACAACAACCCAGGGAGCGTTCCCTTCAGATCCTCCGTCGCCCATCGCATCAGAGAAGGAACCCGATTTCCCTGACGAGAACCGCCAAGCCGATTTAGGACGCACACTGGGCACGACCAAAGGAAACGAGGATGATGTGGGGGAAGACAGTCTTGGTTCGTGGCCGCCCTCTCCGCCGTCGCATTTCGCCAAACCACACAAACAAGAGGAGCATCCCCCCAGAGCTGCAGATATTTCGAAAACTAGGCCATCTAAGTTCTATGGCGACCGCGCCGCCAGACATTTTACCCCGCCGTCCTTGTCTACTCCCAACGCCTTTCCCAGCAGCTGTGCCACGTCTGAGCCTGGGTTAGAGATCGAAATTCCCCAAGCTGTACCCGAGGTCGCGGCGCCGGTCAATCGACAGCCTGTCGTTGCTTTGCTCGAGCCAACGCCACCTTCTGCGCAGATCAATTTCTCAGTGCCTACGGGACAAACTAGTCCTCTTAGACGGCTCCTCGCGAACCGGTCCCGCCTTACGAAACCCCCCGCCACCCGCTCTGCAAGCCCCACGAGAGAACACTTAACGGAACAATCCCCTGGTGATACAGGCTCGATTCTGCCCCGGCCACTCAGTTCAGCCCTTGACTCACCAATGCCAACCCCACGGGTTCCCCTACACCATCCTGCAGAGACATCATCCACTGTGTTGTCTATGGGCGCTCAATGCGCTCCGTTACGGAAAACCCCACCCGAAACCGCCAGGAGAACGCCCTCGGCCGCTGCCAGCCAGAGGTGGAGCAAAACTACGGAAAAGCTACCACCCAACGGTCCGTCGTCCCAAGTCCCGTACACCGCTTTCAAAGTTGCGTACCCGGATTATAATGGGAGTCTTAATGTTTTTCTCCGTGGCGCCATGTGCGTTGCGAAGCTCTGCGAGGGGAAAGCTCTCCCCGAATTTCTTTACGACGACTTCGTCCGCGTTTTCTCCACTGATTTCCTAGAGTATGTGAGAACATTTGACGACAGCCGAACTCCGCTCCCAGCAATCCAATTCTACAACGAAAACGTGTCGAGGCCCAGCTATTTGAAGGGCATATTGACTCGTGACAACATCAACGACGTGGCAAGCAAGTACCCGGAAGAGTCCCGAGCCATTCTGCAAACTCTGAAAAAGCCTATACCCCGCCGATCAATCCCGCATCTGCCGAGCCGGGCTGAGACAGACAAACGACCCCTGGAATCCTCGCCTGGGGAACCGGACTTGACACACTTAGAAACACGTATCCAGCACCTCGAGGGCATGATTTCACTCGCAAACCAGGCGTTTGATTCAACGGGGGACAAGATACCTACACACACGACGAGCCACTATATAGGGCCAGGAACCATCCCTAACCTGCGAAGCGGGGAGGCTACAGTTTTGGAAAATAGCACAAAACCTCTTATGTCCACGCCAGCCCGACAACCACGACTGAAAAATGGCACGGTATCGACGACAGCGGACACATCTACAATCAAGCCCGTGTATCTCCGGACCCAGGTTGATTCATCACTACCCGACATAGAGCAGCCGTCGACCCGAAACCTGCCAAAACACACACTACCCCCAGGAAGCGCCATGTCTAATGTGGTTTTCTCCCAACTCAGCAATGCCGATAGCATTCCGGAGGCGAGACTCAAACGCAGAGCTGCTCATCAGGCCCCAGGCGGGTGGTCAACCGGCGGATCGGGTTCCGGGGCCAAAAAAATGCGACTTTCACAGGATCCAGAGCTTGCGAAAGTTCGACGCTTCGGAAAGTTCCTCCAAAAGATCAAGTCTTCCACTCCTCCTGGAGGGCCAAGTCCGTCAGCAGCAGAGGGACAAAGCTTTTCCGGGTGACGCATGTGGCTCCTAACATCTTGTAACCCTCGTAACGCGCGTAAGTACGGATCACAGGAGGAGGGCGCGTTAGCATATGAAATCGAAGATGGATGGGATACTAGTGAATGGCGGCTGCTGTACGGTAATTATTGCTACACAAGGGTGCCAACCTGCTCTTGCATGATTTCCAGTTCAGCGCTGAGGGTATCACCAATCTAAGCCCTTGTAGTGCCTAGAAAGGCAATATTCTCTTTTTTTTACTCTACTTCGGCCTCACGAGCTCGCCGCTTTGCGTCCTCTTCTGGGGTCATGGTCCGGAGTTGCAGCGCGTGGATTCCCCCTTCCTGGGCCAGTTCGTCCTTCAAGAGGGAATAGACAAGGCGGTGTCTTGCCGGCTGCATCTTGGATTGGAAAGCTTCGGATGCAATGATGACCCTAAAGTGTGTTTCCTTCGACGTAACACCCTGCATCGCCTGGTGGTGGGCATGGAGATGCGAATCGTTGTGGATTTCGAGCGTCGTGGGCTGTAGAGCGGCAGTGATCTGAGGAGCAGCAAGAGAGAAATGATCAGCACCCGCATCACATGAAGACGGATGTACTTCCGTCGTATGTCGGATTTCCGATTACATACCTTCTCCCGGATCACATCCTCAACCGGAGTGAGTGACGCCATGGCGGAATATGGGCGGGCGGCTCTGGCAAAGCCCAGGGCGGCTTGGCGCAACATAGAAGAATGAACTGCCCGGCGCCGGAACCCCGAACTTCGAACCTGCAGGTCAGGTTGAATGTTCCGTCACCTGTACCTATAAACAGCCCACGGCAACTGGTTCGGCAGAGACGGCGGAATGGTGAGAGGTGTGGGCCACAGTTAACAGGTAAAAGGAATGGAAGCTCGCCTTGCATGTTACCAGCTCCTGCTGCGCAAGAATTCAATCGCCGGCAGAAAGCGTGGGGTATCGACAGCCAAACGAGATGAGCCCCCAGCGGCCCGATTCCCGTCTTTCGGGGCTGCACAGTGGGAACAGGTGTAGCGACGCCACATTGCCCCTCAAATCCCACCTGGGACGACACTGGACTTCGGCCCTGAACGTTTTGACCAACGTCACATGGAACAGTACTTTGCACACGAAAGTGATAATTAACCGTCGCCCATAGGCACAACGATTCGAAGAAAGAAAAGGGATCAACGATCTCTGTTTTAAGTTTCAATCCATACACCAGTGCTGATATCGACGTCTCAACTCGCCAACTCATCTCGACCCCGCGGATACCATTCCCTGTTCCCGCAACTCGGGCTCTTAGGTGCTTCGAAAACCCGATTTGCCGGCCGCCGTTCCTCGTTCCCGGGGGAAAAAATAGAATGCGCTCCGAACCAGCAACAAGAAGACCGTGTTGTGGATTGTTTGGACCCCTGTCGTATTCCATTTGCAAGTGTGACCGGCCGACTCCGTTTTCCCACACTCCCGCCCCATTCTCCGGCCACCACGGGTCACACCTTTAAAGGCCGATCGACGACCCCCCTGCTCTGGCCCGCCGTTTCGGCTCCTCTCCCACCCCTCTCAAAATCCTCATGTCCTCTGCCCTTCCCTTTGGTAGGAGCTTTGCCCGCCAGCTACATCCCGTTGCGCTGCTTCTACCTCGTCTCCGTCCTCTGTGGTGTGGTTCGACGACCCAATCTGCTCGAGCGAGAACGATGGCGTCTGCACTACCGAGGTTACCCGTCTTCGAGGCGATTTCGCGCCATGACCCGAATTCGATCGCCGTGATTCATTCGAATAGCGGACGCCAGTTTCGATATGGGGAGTTGTTAGGCGACGTGTGCAAGGTTCGAAACCGTCTATATGAGACCGCTGGGAGGGATGACCTCGACGGCGAGCGTATCGCGTTCCTGGTCGAAAACAGCTACGACTATGTGGGTAAGCTTGATTCTTGCCTTCTCACAACGCTCACTGTGTCGGAGCTTATGGGAAACCTATACATCGGCGTGGACTGACGATATACCACTTACAAGTCACGTTTCTGGCTATCCTCGCGGCCAAGTCCATAGCGGTACCGCTTTCCCCAGCTTTCCCAGCGCCGGAGGTACAATATATCTTGAACCATAGCGAAGCAATTGTGCTTTTATCATCCGCAAAGTTCGCCTCGAAAGCGGAGGAAGTCTTGAGGACCGAATTGGACGTTCAGCCCGCGTACCTACGTATGAACAAGTTCGAAGGGCAGGGTGCCCACGAAAACGTCACATTGGATAAGTCCGACCCGGGTTCCGCAGGCATGATGCTCTATACATCTGGGACCACGAATCGACCGGTACGTTCCGGCCCTTTTGCCCGGAATACGGCTACGATAAACTGACTTGCGAATTTCAGAAAGGCGTCCTCCTCCCCCAGTCCGTCATGACAGCACAAGCCAAATCTTTACTACAGGCGTGGGAATACTCACCCTCTGATCACCTCCTCCACGTTCTGCCGTTGCACCACATCCACGGCACCATCAATGCCATCTTCACCCCGCTCTTTTCCGGCAGCACTATCGAGTTCCTCTTCCCCTTCAACGCCGATGCAGTATGGCGCCGCTTGGCCGCTCCCTTCCTCACACCGGACCAGACCCCCAACGCGGACTTGACCCAGCATCAACACCGCAAAATTACCTTCCTCACCGCTGTCCCAACCATCTACGCCCGGCTCCTCACTACCCACAAAGCCCTACCCCCAGACATGCAAAGCGCCACGCGCACCGCCATCTCGCCCGCTAACTTACGCCTCGCCATCTCCGGTTCCGCCGCCCTTCCAACCCCGATCAAGCGCGCCTGGTCCGAGCTGAGCGGCGGGAACGTACTACTTGAGCGTTTTGGCATGACGGAAGTCGGGATGGCGCTCAGCTGCGGGCTCGATGTGGTCGACCGTGTAGACGGTTCCGTCGGCTGGCCACTTCCCGGCGTGGAGGCGCGTCTAGTCGATGTCGACACACACCAATTGATCGAGCCCGGCCAGGAACGCGACGCTGACGGTCGCGAGCGCGTTGGCGAGATCCAGCTGCGCGGGCCTACCATCTTTACTGAGTACTGGCGCAATCCGGAGGCGACAGTTAAAGAGTTTGTGGAGTCCAAGGACGGCCGGGGCCAGTGGTTCAAGACGGGCGACGTAGCAGTGCGCCGAGCCGTGGACGGCGCGGGGCGGAGCGTCCTGCCGAGCCAGAAGGACTGGGCGAGAGGGGACCTGTACTTCATTCTAGGGCGCCGTAGCGCCGACATCATCAAGAGCGGGGGCGAAAAGGTTTCAGCATTGGAGGTAGAGCGGGAAATGCTCTCCTTACCGCAGGTTGCTGAGGTGGCCGTGCTGGCTGTACCCAGCGGGAAATGGGGCCAAAAGGTCGGGGCGGTAGTGATCCTCGACAAAGAACGCTTGCCTGACGGGAAGTGGTCGCCACTAGAGATGCGCCGCGCCCTGAAGGGGAGGCTGGCGGGCTACAAGATCCCTCAGGTACTAAGAGTGGTGGATCACATCCCGAGGAACGCAATGGGCAAGATCAACAAGAAAACACTGGTCAAGGAAATATTTATCGACGACTTCAGCGGGGATGAGCTGTAAGGAGAATTTGGAACGGGTTTGGGATAAGTAGGACATGTTCTGGGTCCCCGCAGTGAATGGATAGAGGGGATAGAATTCGTTAGATCATCACTTCAGTAGTCATAAAGTGTATCACCAATAACTGGTGCGTAGACTCTTAATAGAAGCGGACCGGAGCAGCAGTGGCCGGGCATCATCGACTCCACAAAATACAAGTTGCTATTGTCGGGTTCACATTTCTCATTAAACGGATGCGGATATGCTAGGCTCATCGCAGCTAAAAGCCATCTTCGAGAAGCAAATAAACAAACAACCGTTAACCATACGCAGCCAAGGAAAACCATGTTCGCCCAAACCGAAAGCTCCCGACCCCCCGCCCAACACGAAAATCAACGCCGAATTTTCGACGGAGGCTTCCCTCCGGTTGGTTGATTGTTTCTTATTTCCCAATGCCCTTGAAAGTCGGAGGCCACCCGAGACGGCTCTTGGGCCAAAATATGGTATGCACCAAGCGTATCGCCATGGTCCTTAAAGACCCCCCAATCGTGTAGGCCGAGTCGGAGCGGCTTTCGGGGGTTGCATGGACCGACTCGAAGTTTAGACCACCATCTTTGCCTTTGCGCGTGTACTGCCGCTGTGAGCGCTGTCCGTGTGACCCGAGAACTCGAGCATCTCGTTCGGTGGCAAATTGAGAACAGCCTTAAACCGACGCCCAAGAGACATCAGAATTTCCTTGCCCTTCTCAGGCGAGCGGCCTTTGCCACCGGCAATATCGCCATCGCCACGGCCTGGGACGTGACGGCCTGTGGTGCGAGTCCAGACACCGATACGGAAGAACGCCTTGCGGACGTTCACCACAACTCCCATCACCTCACCGTCCTCCTCCTCCTCCAAAGTCTCACCAATCGCACCAAGCATAGTATGCAACCAAAGTTCGTCAATGTTGACCGCCCGCTTCTCCTTGAACTGGAACGACCATTTGCCGCCGTGCTTGTTTTGTGGGTCCTCCCATTCTGGCCGTACGCCCTCCTTGAAGAGGTGGTAATCCGATTTAAGGGCGAGGTCTGACACGGGGGTGATGTTGTTCTATATTAAGTGTTAGGGCGACCGGTTGAACTTAGACAGCACGTTGCCTCTTACGTAAATGCCCCAGAATTCCTCCACAGACTCGAACGTAATGACTTCCTTCAATAACTCGTTCCAGTTGTCGCCCTGTTTAGAGAAGCATTAGAATAGCACGAAGGTGGTGGGGCTATGTGTTGGACCGAACCTTTCCGCTTGCGGGCTTGGTAAACCAGAGAGTCCACCGATTTGAGAGCGGGTGCTTGACATTGAAGTTGTCCTTATCGTGGAAGACGGTCACCGGCTTGCCGTCTCCGGTAGTATCGGCGGCAGCGCCATCAGGCTTGTTCCCGCCATCGGGCGAAATGGGGATGGTCGTAAGATCGACTTGCTCGGCCATGTTGGTGAACTTGGGGTGATTCAAGGAAAGGAAAAAATTGTCCGCTCGAAGAGTGACCCGTTTGGATTGATAATGGCCGGGCAGAGGCGTGGGCGAGAGTGGTAGAAGTGACCTACTTGCGTAGGTTCGAAGCTCGAGGCTGTGTTGGTTTCCGTGGAAAATGCGACCTGAGGATGTGGGTGGCGGAGGGGCGCAAGGCTAGGGAAAGGCCGACTCGGAGCACTTGGCAATTGCGTCCCAATCTGTCGCGAACGGAAAGAGCGACTGTTGCTCCAGGCAATGTCGTCAGGTAGGCCGTGTGAGTGGATGAGAGAGCTGAGGGAAGGTCACGAATTAAACACAATCAAAAAGTTGAGAAGAAAACCATCAGTCGCACGTCGACAAGAGCGTCCCGCCCAACGATTTGCCCCACCCTAATGATTTTGGAAGACGCCAGGGATACATCCCGCCCTGGGATCACGTGATTTATCACGAGAGGGGGGTTGATAAGGCGATTACGGTTACATGGGCCGAACGAAAGGGAGGGGATTGGTGGGGTAGGAGGCGGGCCAGGCGGAGAAGAAAAAAGTTCAACGCAGTTGAAAATTTCAAAATTTAAAGGTCGTCCAGTCTGCCCCACGCCGAATCGGTCTTTCCCTCTTCGCGCGCCAGATTCAGTCAAACTTCATAGCCTCGTTAAAAAAACACCAATCTTCAAAAATGGCGGACGAAGTCTACGATGGTGCCATTGGCATCGATCTCGGTAATCCTCCACCTGCTATGATTCTCCTACGGCTTTGACGCCACGCTGGGTAAAAATTGGGCGCCCCCGCTAACTGAAGACCACGATGCACAGGCACGACCTACTCTTGCGTTGCCACCTACGAAGGCACCAATGTCGAGATCATCGCCAACGAGCAGGGTAGCTTCACCACGCCCTCGTTCGTCTCCTTCACTGAGGACGAGCGCCTGATTGGTGAGGCCGCCAAGAACCAGGCCGCCATGAACCCGGTGAACACCGTCTTTGACGTCAAGTATGGCGCCTCCTGTTGTGGTTTAAGTGTAGAATCCCACTGACAATCGTTCCCTTGTAGGCGTCTGATCGGTCGCCGCTTCGAGGACCCGACCGTCAAGAAGGACATGGAGTCGTGGCCCTTCAAGGTCGTTGATGATGGTAACGGTAACCCCAAGGTCGAGGTCCAGTACCTCGGCAACACCCACACCTTCTCCCCACAGGAGATTTCCGCCATGGTCCTCAACAAGGTCAGTACACTATCCCCCAAACCCGGCTAGTTCTTTTCCTGACACGTTGTGGAAATATATAGATGAAGGAGATTGCCGAGGTTAAGCTCGGTAAGAAGGTTGAGAAAGCCGTCATCACCGTCCCGGCCTACTTCAACGACAACCAACGCCAGGCCACCAAGGACGCCGGTGCCATTTCCGGTCTTAACGTCCTCCGTATTATCAACGAGCCCACTGCTGCCGCCATTGCCTACGGTCTTGGCTCCGGCAAGTCTAGCAAGGAGCGCAACGTCCTGATCTACGATCTTGGCGGTGGTACTTTCGATGTCTCGCTCCTCAACATCCAGGGTGGTGTCTTTACCGTGAAGGCTACTGCCGGTGATACCCATCTTGGTGGCCAGGACTTCGACACCAACCTCCTTGACCACTGCAAGAAGGAGTTCACGAGGAAGTTCAAGAAGGGTACGTTGTCCCTGGTCTTTTACATTTATTATTATTAGGACCGCGATTTCGCTTTCCGGCCTCATTACACTTCCCTAGAGAGATGTATGCTGGTGACTGTTAAAAGGGTTGTTCGCTGACACTTCATTCACTTAGATCTTTCTGGTGATGCCCGTGCCCTCCGTCGCCTGAGGACTGCTTGCGAGCGTGCCAAGCGTACTCTGTCGAGCGGTGCCCAAACCACCATTGAGATCGACTCTCTCTTTGACGGCGAGGACTTCAACATGCAGATTACTCGTGCCCGTTTCGAGGACCTGAATGCCAAGGCTTTCTCTGGCACCCTGGAGCCTGTTGCTCAGGTTCTTAAGGATGCCGGTCTTGAGAAGAGCGCTGTTGACGAGATCGTCCTTGTCGGCGGTTCCACCCGTATTCCTCGTATCCAGAAGCTCCTGAGCGAGTTCTTCGATGGCAAGAAGCTCGAGAAGAGCATCAACCCCGACGAAGCCGTTGCCTACGGTGCCGCTGTTCAGGCTGGTATTCTCTCTGGCAAGGCCACCTCGGCCGACACCTCGGACCTCCTCCTCTTGGATGTGGTTCCCCTGTCCCTGGGTGTTGCCATGGAAGGCAACATTTTCGCCCCCGTCGTTGCCCGCGGCCAAACTGTCCCGACCATCAAGAAGAGGACATTCACCACGGTTGCCGACAACCAGCAGACTGTCCAGTTCCCCGTATACCAGGGCGAGCGTGTCAACTGCGAGGACAACACCTCTTTGGGTGAATTCACCCTTGCTCCGATCCCTCCCATGAAGGCTGGTGAGCCTGTCCTGGAGGTTGTCTTTGAGGTCGACGTCAACGGTATCCTTAAGGTCACTGCCACTGAGAAGACCTCTGGTCGCAGCGCCAACATCACTATCTCCAACTCTGTCGGCAAGCTTTCCTCCGGCGAAATTGAGAACATGATTAACGGTATGTGATTCCATTGTATGCTAAAGCAGATTTTCCCGGGGCGCTTACTAATAATGCCTTTTGTACAGATGCCGAGAAGTTCAAGAGCAAGGACGAGGCCTTCAGCAAGCGCTTCGAGGCTAAGCAGCAGCTTGAGTCGTACATTTCCCGCGTTGAGGAGATCATCTCCGACCCGACTCTGTCGCTCAAGCTCAAGCGCGGCCAGAAGGACAAGATCGAGCAATCGCTTAGCGAGGCCATGGGCCAGCTCGAGATCGAGGACTCGACGGCTGAGGAGCTGAAGAAGAAGGAGCTTGGCCTCAAGAGGCTGGTCACCAAGGCTATGTCCTCGCGGTAAATGACTTCACGACGGATGAATGGTATGGCCGTGCCTAGATAGATACAGGGCGCATTGGGCGGGATTATGAAGCCACGGTCTGGGAGGTATTGGACCACAGGCCAAGGGCGGCAAGGGTCGCGGGATGATGGGAGGCGTCTTACATCTTGATTCATGAAACGGGACACAAAAGTTAGAGGGTTTATCCGGCTTTGAATTGCGTTTCGCTACGGGGCGGTTCGGCGGAGGTGTCTCTAAAGATTGTTGATGATTGGTATTACTGTTCTATGACCTTGATTGATGGCCACGCTTTCGTGCATCCCCGAGACACTGTTTGTAGTCCTTGCGCGCTTCGATTCCAAGAAGCACGGTGGCACGAATAATTCCCTGAAAATTCGATGCGACGAAAGCGAGAGTCAACAAGCTGAAGGGGAGGACGGACAGAATAAAACTCCGGTAGAGGACACGACAGAAAAAAGGCAAGGGAAGGAAGGTAATGGTTCAAATATCGAGTTTCGGAAAGAAGGGAATGTGGACGCTTTGAAAATCAGCATGCCGCCCCGCTTGGGTGCTCGGTTACCTGCCCCGATAACTACCGACTTTCCTGAAGCAAGAGCCAACCTTTTCTTGTCGCCTCGCTCTGCAATGAGTCATTCATATTTGTACCTCGAAATTAAATGTCACGGCCGCGAGCCCGTCCCGGTTATCTAGGTAACGCCATAATATGCAAAAATGGCACCCGCAAAATTCGAACGTTTCTTTGATCTCCCGGGAGAACTGCGCGAGCATATCCTCTCCCACGTTTGCGTCTTCCCCACGGGCATTTGGGTAGGCGGTGGCATTGACGGGAGGAACGTGGCCCTCCGCCCCGGTACCATCGCCGATTTTCATCGCGGATTAGGAACGACGAGGAATGCGACCAATGTTACACGTGCGCAAACAACAAACCTTGGCGGTTACGGCGCCGACGCGTCAACAACTGAGGGAGAGAGAGAGGGAGGGGACAGAGCGGAAGGAAGACTGGAGGAGGAGGAGGAATGTGCCGATCCACCTGTCAACCTTTTTCTTGCGTCACCCGTCCTCTACCGCGAAGCCGGCGATCTCTACTACGGGCGGAACGTTTTCTACCTCGATTTCGCGTCCAACGGCTGGTCGAAGAGGCAGAGACGGGAAATGTCCAAGAAGCTTCGAGCATCTCGCGGGGGGCAAGCAGCTCTCCATTCAGAGGATGAGGACACGGCCGCGGCCAACGTGATGATGGCAGATGTGCGGGCAAAACTATTGGGCCATCCCGACACGGTGGTCTCGCGGCGGCGGATCCGAAGCGTGGTAGTCGACCTCCGACGGCTCGCATCGTCGGCTTTTGTTGTGTCGGAGCTGCAAGACATGGTGTTGAATGGGGCCCTCGAGAGGATCAGGGTCAATATTCTCGAGGCCGGCGTTCCGAGCGGGAGCCAGCAGCGTTTGCCAAGCCAAACGCGGGGTCGGTGGCTCCAAACGGTGGATTACGCGGAGAATCCTGCGCTGAGGGCGCTGCTGGTGCTGCTGACGGATCCGAACTTGGAGAGGGCGCAACTGGGGGTGCCTGTATGGGAACATGCGTGGTTCTGGTGTTCCTTTCATGAAGGGGCCGTTCCGGGCTGTGCGGCGTCTGCGACTGCTTCCGCTCAGTCTGGGCAGAGAGACACAACCACTGGCGATGGGTTTTTCGAGGTACAAATCCCGAGACTTGTGAGCAGTTGTGTCGGTGATTCGGCCGAGTTCAGAATCAAGAAGGTTGGCGGATGAGCAACTCCGAGCTTGGCGAATTTCCTGCAACTGGCGCGCTTCGTGCCAAGTGTTTTCGCTGCATCAAAAGGGTCCTTGGGAGCTTGGGGAGGAGGTTGCCAAGTTGCCAAGCAATCCACAAACAAACAAGTCAGAGCGAAGCAATGTCTTGGACTCTTGTTTAGGGTCAATTGGCCGACACTCAGCGCCGAGCCTTCCGCCAAGGCGGGATGATGCTGATGATCAAGATCTCCCCAGCCAGGCGAGGCAAGTGGCACAGATTCAGATCTGGGCATGAAGATCCGAGATCTCCGGAAGGCTTCCACGGAATTCTCGAGATAAGCAGACAGTTCGTTACCTTCATTCCTCCCGGCAACGCCGGCGTTGGCGTGATTGACAGGCTACAGCTGACGTGGGCGAACCCAACTCATTCTCTGTCAACCAAGCTAAATCAGGCAATTTTGTCGAAAAGGAGGGCGACATCATTCTTCCAGTGGAGTTCCCTCGGATTCAGAAAGGTCCGCGTGATCACACCGGCAGCGGTCAATCAGCTCGGGCAACCGACGAGAAGGTTGCTTGGCAAGACAAGGTGCTGAAACTAGCTTCAGGTCAAGACTTCGAAACCGCCGCCCAGCCAATGATAAGAGTAATTGGAAAGACCAACAACAACCGCTTGAGTCTCGCAAACCACAACGCCTCGGAAAAAAATCTTCAGAAAGAGATTGCTGCCCAAGACTCAGCCCAGACCGCTCTCTTCTCGTTCAAACATGAACCTATCAAATCTCCAACGTCATCGCCCTCTCTTATCCTGTTTCGCCCAGCCCTCCCTTCCCTCGCTCATCACTGCCCAACGCAATCTTGTGCAATGGTTGGCGCTGCGCCCGGCCGCCTTGGCTTGGATTTCAAACGCTTGTCGTCCCTCCTGAAGGATGTCGATCTTTCTTTTGTGATGGTCGAAAATAATCCCGCGCCCAGCATATTCGGTGATGATGGGACGAGAGACGCCCGAGGAGGGGGGGACAAGGCAGCTGTTTGACGGCGGATTTGCCCCCTCCTCCCCTCCCCAGTCAAGTGAATGGAAGCATGGAGGTTGGTGTGGAGGGAAGAGGGATTTTAGGAAGAACTTTGGGCGTCCATGATGTGGATGGGAAATCAAGTCGCGACACGCTCACCATGCTCACACACCCTCCCTTTTTTTCGGTGTTTAAGCTGCTTTCCAGCTCGTGAACCGACGGAGCTAGCCCCTTGTAATCCTGGGACCCTGCGAGCCTGCCAGTCGTAAGCTTTTGCCATGCATCCTTCTCCGCACTTTCTCACGGCGATATGCATGAGGCATGGGAGAGTCATTGGTCCGTTGGACGCCGGCGCTGTCGGGGCTGTCGGAGCCGCCCAATCCCGGTGGGTTTTGGACCAGTGAGGAAACATGGAGCTACGAGGAAACTCCAAAAAAACCAACAACATTCCCATCATCACCATGGGTAAGCACACCATCTCACAACCATGGACAATGGAGTTACCAATCTTTTCTCTTATTTTCTCTCTTCTTCTGTCTGCGTCTATCTCCCAAGTGGCCCCAACCAGAGAAAAAGAAACCCCCTTTTCCTTTTCCAACCCCCCTACCAACCCCACACCCACCCTCTTGGACTGTTGGATCTGTGGTGTCACAGAAATAGGCTAAGCCAAGCATCCTAGTACCCCAGTTCGGAGTTTAGCTCGAGAACCCCCACCCCAATTTCATTCCTCGACAACTCCAACCAGAACAGGCGGCGTCTTCGCGGGCGGAAAATGATACGTAAATCATTTTGGAGAGGAAGAACGGTCGGCTCGCCGCGTGTGGGAGGGCGAACCCACCACCCTTTCCCCCCCTCTCTCTTTTACCCCCCCCCAAGCCAGATCCCCCGCCATGGAGGTACAAACGGCTGATAAGAAACTCCCCGAACCAAAGAGACAAGGGAGGTCGGGAATGGTGATGAGTTGTTTTTTTTGTGGGTGGGTGATGGATGGCTTTCCTGGGGTATCCGTGGCCGTAACCCGTCCGACATCGAGGGGAAATGGGGAATCTCAGGCTGCCCCGAGACTGTGGCACGGGAATCTTGCTTTCCCGTTGTTGCTCTCTTTTTTTTTTTTGTGTAGTGAAAGAACTCGCCGTTCACTCGACGGCCACCTCGTTCACGACCTCATGGAAGTCGTCCTTGTGGTCATCCTGGTGCTCTCCCCAGTGGACCGGTCCGAGCTTGAGGAAGCGGAACTTGGAGGCATCGCTGCCGAGGCTGGAAGTGCGGCGCTTGGTCGCGTCTTCCTCGACGGCGACGGCGGCAGCTTCCGTTTGCGTGACCTGGGCGAGGGCCTCGGTGGTGAGAGGTTGCTGCTTGGCACGCTGCGCCCGCGGGTAGGAGTCCGATGTCTTGGGGGCCAGCGACAGGAAGGTCGAGGGCCGGCGCTGGGTCACCTGGGGGGCGAACTCCACGACCTGCTCGCTCAGCTGGCGGATCTGCTCAGTAGTAGGGGCCGACATTTTGGGCGGAATATTGGTGTTTTGGGCGTTTGGCCGGTGATTTCTGTGATGATCAGAAAAGTACCAGGTAAAGGCAAGAGAGTAGATGTGCGTTTGTGTGGAAGGTAGCGAGAAAGTGTTTGATGGATGGAAAGAAGAAGGAAACAAGGAAGGGCCAGGACTGTGGGAGTGGGAAGGGGGATTTATACACTCTGGGGGCGGGCAAATACCCCCCCCCTTCTTCCGCTCGGTCCGCAGCAGTGTACAGCTCACATGAGAACATTGTACAGTAAATTGTCCCAAGAACCACGGACATGTTTCACATGGTGGGTTGATCCAAAAAAGTCCCCGTCAGCCCCGCCTTTCCGTGATTGGGTTCAAAGGGATGGGAAGGACCCAGCATTTCTAGGCGAGCAACGGTCGCACGTGGTGAGCTAATTGGCCTAAGGTGAGGATAAGCCGGCGGTCGGTACGTATCTACGCCCGGTCAGGCGCGGAGTGTACCCCATCGACAAGTGCACACTGGATTGCAAAGTGATGCGTCAAAGCTGAGTGGCACGGTGGGAAAATAAAATAACTAAAAATACAATGTTTCCGCTTCAGTTCATGGTGGAGCGGAGAAAAACTACACTACAACAACGATGGAATAAACTTTTCATCCGGTTGCGTTGTGTGGAGCCTTCGGGGCGGCTCTTAACGCCTGGCTTCCATGGGCCGTCCCGTCCCCATGACGTCGGGCCTCGGTCGTGATTGATTGGGGTGGCCCCGCAAATCCGCGAAGATATCTCGGGGGATCGCTTCACGGATGTAAACCGATATGTCGGGAGACTGCGGGGCCCGGGAGAGCCTGTCGGAGCCGACTGGCTTTTTGCCGCATTTCCTGCCTTCCGCCTCGGTTAACTATCTGGAAGCTGTGAAGCATTCAAGCCGCTGTTACACCGATGCAATGCGCCCCACGGCAGCCATGAGGTTAATAAATGAACCTCAGAAAAGTCCCATCGATGAGTCTCTAGGTGAAGACAACTGACGAAACGGCGGCCTAAGCTGTTCAGCCCGTACCGTCATAATCCAAGGTTTACGAAGAGCCGGGTTTATAGGGCTTTAATGCCGAGCCTTTCTCGGTGATCCCTTTGTTTGCGGTTTGTTGTATTCGTAGAGGTAGCCAACATGTGTACGTAGTACACGCTCTAAGTGGTAGTTTTCCGAAGATAAGACAGACTAGAAAATGGCGCTCCCAGTTCTCTCTCGCGTATCAATGAATCCGTGGCATCTCCAGAAATCAGATGGTCCGCCTCGATACGTGCCACACATGCCCGACAGAGGGGAAATATGGACATGAGTGAATTTCGGGATCAGGCCAACCTCCTAGCTCGTAGGCGCGAAAATGCCTCTCATTGCCGGTCCCTAAATCTTGTTTGTGTTTAGGCTTCCTTCGGCCAGTTTCATCGACCGTGAAAGCCCGTCGATTTCCGAGAACGGACACTCATGAATAAAAGCCTCACAAAATAATGGATGAACTTCCAAATAATTACAAAACGATAACAACCCGGGGCAGGCTTGAATGACCAATTACTTGTACGAAAGCAGCTCGTCATCATTTTGTTATACACCTCAAGCATTTGGGTCAAGCATGAATGCCACAAGCCCTGGTCACCTATGTTCACCCTTGAAAAGTCTACACGCAATGCAGCAGCGGCTATTTGCTGGCAAGATGCGTAGAAAATTCCAACATGTGGCCAGAAATGTGACCATGTAGACAGAGCCCCACGTTGTTTTCGCGAAACCTCGAGGGTTCTATCATCGCCATCAGCGGGCTAGTCATTATGACATTTCTGACCTCCCCCAGCGCCATCGGTACGTATCAACGCGGGTGGGTGGGCTGAAAACCTTATTCTTCCACCGTTGACGCGAGAAAAGGGACACTGGGCTACTTACAAGGAGTATTGCTACTTGCTAGCAGACTGGTACATCCGCCGCTGTCTACGTGTGCCTTGAGATGACCCCAGAACCCTTGACCCATCGTTTGTTCTCACTTCAGCAAGCAAAGCTCACTTCGGTCGAGAATAGAACGTAAAGCAAATAGCCTCCACGCCCTTTATGTTGGGAATAACTCCATTCGCAGAACACTAACGGCCGGCGCTTGTCTACCAGGGGGTTATGGTTAGTAACACGGACGCCATAAACTCCAAGCGGATACAGAAGTACTATGTATAGTTGAGATAAACATTTATAGTATTCCGACACCGGTGAAAACGAGAATACTCGACTGATAGTGTGAGATCTTGGAGAAACTCAACGACACTGAGCTCGCCGAACCAGATGTAGTCAGACCCAATGACGAGGGAAAAAAGGCGACGGATAATTAGATAAAGCGGCTTCTCGGCGAAATGAACCAGTTGGCGAGATAGGGATCTCTGCCTGGAACCAGACTTGGACATTGGTTGTAACGCCTGATTACTGGGCTGTCAAGTTATAAGATGTTGATTATGATGTTTGGAAAAGGGCCCCAGGGCCCGCTCAACACCCGCTTCAAGGAGCCGGATATTGGCGAACCATGGTATCGTGGTATGGTAGTTGAGCTGCGTGGAATGGGTGAGGCGAGAAAGGGACAGCGGATTTGACCGCCGCAGAAAAGGAAGAGAATCCTCACGGGCAACGCTACAGTGTCGGGTGGTCTCAAGTCATCACGACTTAGCGTGAGAGTTATGTATTTTTACAATGAGTCGACAGTTACGACCGCGGTTGACACGACCCCCATGGATTTATCGCCATAGAACTCATTTCCTCTCCTACGGTGTTGCTTGGGTGGGAGCCCGTCGCTTAGGAAAGGCAATTTGCCTAGGATTGCTGACGGTGCCAGCTTTAAAGTGGTAATAACTGGACGACGCATCTGCTACCGTCGTTCGTGATCTCAGTCCATGGCCGCAGCACATCTAACATTTCGGGGGAGGAGGGATGGCCAGCTCAACATTTGTCGTCAGGCGTACCGCCTGTTATAATCATCTGATTCGCCCCTGGTGGTGGACTGAGTTGGTCGTGTCCTTGCAATGGGAAACAGCTCGGTGTAATACTCTCCGTCGAACTGTCGTTGAAGGTGGGACTCAATGGTATCTTGAACAAAACACGAGGGACGGGCCCAAAAATTCTAGGAAACGCACTCAATCTCCAGAGAAAGGTCAAAGATGCTCAGGGGTAGCTCGATTTCCTAGTCTTGAAGGTGAGGATAATATCTTGTGATCGTCCATGAATCTGGCACCATGGGCCCTTGTCTTAAGAGATCAAATTTGACAGCAAAACAACTGCTTACGACTACATACCTGTGTAGGACTTTCTCTCGCATTCAACCAGTGTCTCCATTAATGGCGTTGGTTGGGCTTGAGGGACGACGTTCAAAAAGGCGGCAACGGGTCTCGGGCAAGTCCGGATCGTCGCGCTCCACCGGTCACATGTGAAATGGCTGCTAGGGGATCGCGAGGGAGCGAAATTTAATACTAAAAGGGATGCGAGAATGAGTACTCGTACAGAGGCCAATCCAATACTTGATGCGTCAAGTTCAATGTCCGGTCGCTGGCCTGCGGTTTCGAGATTGATATGGAAAAGGGGCTGTGGCGGCCAGAAAAGCCGGCCCATTGTTCTCCTACCGTGGCTGGAGCAGCCGTTTTAACGGCGGGCACAGAACGGGCCGCTTGAGGCGGAAGTCATTGTGGCTATGAGAACACTAGACCTCCGAGCGATCCCAAACTGATCGATATGCCTTGAGGTATTTCTCGACAATTTTTTAAGTTGATTTGTGACTTGTGTCGAGAGAGAGTTGTTTTGAAGAAAATTCGGCACGGCCTCGAGAGAAGAAAAGTGCCCGCCCCAGAGCGGGTCTCGGAAGAACCTGGCCAAGCATCGCACGGCGATCTTGACGTTTTGTTGCAATGACGGTTCAGGAGCACCGCCAGCCTGTAAAAGTGATGGTGCGCGGGTGCCTCCCTGCCGACAGCTTCGTGCCATGCGTCAATGTGGGGTCCAGCAGGCAGGCACGAAGGACGAAATCGGCAATCCTAATCGAGAACTGCCCATCTAATTGGTCGATCTGAGGTTCGAGACAGGGGGCCATGAAGCATTTGACATGGAAGGTGCTCATTGCAACGGGTGTTGTTCGTTTTTATTTTTGCCCCTAGGTTCAGTCTTGCGGCTCCCTCCCAAGCAACTTTAAGGGGGTTCACCATAACGTTAGTTAATGGTTGGAGCCCGAATAAAGACATGGAAGCATCAACACAGTTGGCGGCCTCGATCCGTCTCATTCTTCCTTTGGGACTGAGATAGGGGAATTGCCCACCATTCCCACCCCGTGTCCTTGTCCAAATAAGCCCCTCCTTCTCTTCAAATCCATGTTGTTTGCTGCCGTTGCGGTTACGAGTTACCCCATTGCCGTCGTCAATTCACACATGCCCCACCAGATCAAACCCGAACCGGGACCCCCTCCGCCATCCCCGGTGGGGGTGTCCTAAGCCCAGAAACTACCACTAACGCCGAGTTTGTGCTAGCTTTGGACATGATCCCTCAAGTGCTCATGGGGATGGAGGTTGTTGCGCTGGATGAAGACCCTGGGCTGTGCAGGTTGTTGGCAATATGTACCCATCGCATTTGCCCCGGCTGTTTCTGTACCTTACTCCTTCAACATCTCACCCAACAGCTTTTGGTCTCATGGACCTTCACGGCATCTGGGGGAGGTACTTCACTATTCCTCTCGATGACATACCATGCTATCTGTCCCTCGGAGCGGCGTTCCCAAATCTAGGCACATTGTCACACGGAAAGGTTGGTAAGTAGCACGGGGACTTGCCCGAATTCTACTTTGTTTTCTGGTGTCTCTTCTTCTAGAAGCGATCTTCGCTGGGCTTGTCCTCGCCTGCCAAGTCTTTTGTTCAACGCCACCTTGTTCATCATGTTCGTCATATTTTGTGCCCAGGGGATGGGGGGAGGGGGGCCTTGCTGCGAGTTGGGCGGCCCGCTGCTCCCTCCACGAACGGCTGCAGGCCTTCTTGAAGAAGTCTCCAAGAAAGTACGTACCGAGACGGCCTCGTTCCGGAACCGTTAATCACCCGAGCTGTTCCTCCGTCTTCTTGGCAACGCCCCGAGACGGGCAATCTGGCTCTGGCACCACCAACAGCTTGGGCTGATGACACAGCAGGGCCAGATCGATTCGGCCGCAGCCCGGCTGCTCATCCCCACAGACGGGGATGAAAAGCAGCATTCCCGTGGTGGGCAGCATTCCCGCGGCGTGCGTTAGGCTGGTGCCGGCTCTCCTTGCGCCTCCCAACTGGGACGTGCAGCTCACTACCTCGCCGGTCCTCGGGGAATTGATGTTAACCACTAGGCGAGAAGTGTAGGGCACCGCAGTGGGGTCTGCAATTCCGCATCTCTTCCAACCATCACTGGGAGGTGAACGCTCTGCAGGTGTGATAGGCTCGGCGTGGTCTTCATCCTCAACTACCCCTTGCTACACATTGTGCCCGGATCGGCCCACACCTGGCTCTACCAGTGTTGAGTTTCTATTCAGGTAGGAGAAAGTATTCCCGCAGCCCGCGATACTCACCTGTACATCCAGTGAATGGCGGGTATCGTTACATTTTCTGTTGGAGATGCCCTGAATACGGCCACACCCATCAACCAACCGACTCTAATGCGATTCCATTTTCCTCGCCCCTTGTTCAGGCGAGAGTCAACCACCAACCGCCGCTGACCAAGAAATCGTTCTGGTAACAACGAGGGACTATCATTTGTCCCCAGGGGCCCTGGCACACGATAAACTAACTGGTCAAAGTACTACCCAGGAGCGGACACCACCTCCAGGTCCTTACCCAAGAGAAGTATAAAGACAATGCTCAACTCCCCTCAAACTCTCGAAAAGCGTTCTCATCTCATCACCATCATCATCATCACCACCGTTCTCAGAGGTTCCCAGATCCTGATCTTTCTCTGTCAAGTCTTTTTCTCAACATCGTAACCACCAACTACAACCCTCTACCTTTTCTTCCAGCACGCTCTCATCAATCACCATGTGCACCTTATACCGCTTCCACTATAGAGGCTGCGGCCATGTTTTGGAAGATTTTGTTAAGTGCGCAGGCCATGCAGCCTTGGGTTACTGCCCCGAGGGAGGCCCTCAGGTCGTGGACGACTATCATGATGGCCTTTGCCCAGCTGGACACTAGAAGAGGGAGAGACTGGAGTGAAGATGCAGACAAACGTCGAATTTCAGGTATGCTTTTAGCACACTCCATCTTACCAAGCTCGGAAACGGGCATCAGACCAAGCTAACAAATTCACTAACAGCTCTCGAACCTACCATACCATGTTTTAATCGACAGCCATGGCCCCATAACAAACCGAGTACCTCCACCATCGACCTGGACTGCTTTTGTTAGTCCGCAGGGTCAAGGGATGCGGGCGCGGGGCCGAGGGCGTACAGTACAACGATGATACCTGGGAATGAGATGAAAGCCAGTTCAGCTGGATGAGAATTTGGGAATCTACTTTTGTACTAGTATTTGTTTTCTCCTTGTGGTGATTTTTTGTCACATAGGAATGAATCTTTTCCCGTTCCACCGCGACTTTGGTCTCCCAACCAGCCTGCCCTACAGGCATGGGCACATAACTATTCCCCTGTGTTCTCGATTCCGTTGTTGCCAGATCTCAGTGTAAAATACGCAGTCAATACGATACAAAGAGCCAGTTGCCACCAGCAGAATAAAAGGATAGACAGTCGCGGGCCGAGAGGGGGGGTATTCATTGTTGGACACTGCTGCCGCCACCGAGTCGATTAAAAGACGGGTGACACTGCAGGGCGAACAGTAAGAACTTTTTTCTGCCACTTTGCTCGGTACCTAGCTGCAAATCCTTGAAGGGCCAAACCCCAAGCCTGCCTATTGTAGTTCGCAGATTATCCCCAGAAGCAATTCCGGTTGATGTCGGCTGTCTCATCCCAGCAAGTGAGAAATGATTTCTCGAGTTTCGAGTCCCAACGCGATTGTTTCTGGCTTGACACCGCCTTTCCAAAAGGCGGTAGCTTGCATTTGATGAGGTGCATCCCGAACAACGGGTTCGGTCAGGCTCGCAGCCCGAAGGGCCGGCCGTTGGCCGCGACCGGTTGTCGCATGGCAGGAACATGGTCGCGGGGGAGTCGCAGCAAGATTTTGTCACATGAGCCCTAGGCAAAAAAAGATGCAGGCCCCCACTCCAGTGCAAATCTGGGGGTGAAACCTCCATCGCATGTGGCCCGTGCACGGTCGCCCAGCGCCCAAAGCGGGAAGGAGCACATCCCTGAAGGCTTATCACGGCCCGGGAAGTGGGGGCATATATTTGGTTTTCGCCTTCCCTCGCTGTTCCTTTCTCGAGGAGAACGAATTTTCTCAACCAGCATACAGCTGGATGGCCCGGAGTTTTCCATAAAGTAACACATATGGGAGTAGACCCGCATGAAGAAGTATCTCTACCCATCATCTATTCGCGCTCCCTGCAAGAAAGCGGGGTTTCGGCACCGTTTGCACCCCACGCCGGGTCGTTGGTCTCGGTCTGGCCCGTTCCGGTACTCCGCAGGCCCGCGCCGCATTTTCTCTCGAAATTATTACCGACCAAGAGAATGTATGAACCTTGAGGAGGAGAGAAGGCTGGAAGGCCCTCGGGCTGGGAGTGGTTGAGGCTCGGATATCTCTCACGCAACCGGAACCGTCGCTGGACAACAAGCCGTGTGTACCGGCAGATCACGACCAGACAACGCCGCAGTTATCCCCCTCAAACTCCGCAAAATGGGCTCGCCCTACCGCTGGGGGCGTCATGCAAGCCAACCGAACAGTTCTCGTGCATCCAGATCGCGCTTAGGAACCGCACCCCGACCAATCAGTGCTAGCTCTACCAGTTGGGAACTGAGCCGGCCCCTACCCCTCTCTTGACATTGTTTGAACAGCGCGGCAGGGAAGATGGTAACTGTGCCGACTGTGTGTTAACACTTATATGCGAGAACTTGTCACTGTCGCTGCTGATATCCCAACCAATCACTTTCTGACGGCTTTACTGGAGATGCGCCTCTCCCTCCGTCACATTTTGGTCATGCAGGGTGCAGCAAGGACCTTGCATACTAACATTATAATTGGGAGGCAATGGTTCCTGACGTCTGCCCCGGAGGACGGGAGCATTGTGGCCTCCGCGACGAGCAATGTTGCAGGAATTCATTGGCTTTGAGTTATTTGGCATGACATCGGTAGGGCTGATTCTGTGCAGGAACATTCCACACCTATCACACCGAGACCCAGAACGATAAGTCCCTAGTCCCCACAGTGACGATAGCCGCCACTTGCATCAAAAAATCACCGCTGTCATAGGTCGACGGCAAAATTAAAGAACCGATTAGCAGAGGTAGCAGCCTTGGGGGTAAACTGACGTTTGCTAGCCACTGCAACATTGAGTCAGTCTCCTGGTGTGGCCAAGCACACAAGATACAATATGTTTACCGAGACTTGATGGGCACACGGACGCCACATCACGGAGCCGAGCTCGAAACGGCAAAGATGTTTGGTGAGGTTCTTCCAACACTACATGCCGGCTCCCCGGGGCCGATGTCCCATGCTTATTTCTGCGCCGTATGGTACCACGAGAACCCGGATGGACACGGTTTGGTCGGGAAACATGACTGGCTCGGTACGAATTCGGTTCGAGAGTTAAGCGCGGGCTGTCAGGGCCATGTGAGGGCAACGCCCAATAGGATGTCAGAGCCGACCAAAACGGTTGCAGGAAGTCACCCAACAACCCTTGGCTCCCGCATGAAATGCAGGCGGTCTTGAACCATTGGGGGAGATCACCTTGTGCAAGCGCAACCTCCCGTCGTTCCACTGCCTAAAGCTTGCGGCGAAGCGGCGCCAGTCGGGTCAAGCCGTTGCAGGAAGCTGGCTCAACTTTACTTTGGCCCTAATGCCGTTGTCTCAACGATATCACCAACACAATTGCCTCGTCGGGCAACTCGGGGGAGCTCGGTATCTAGAAGTGCGGTGTTGCCTTCACAGACCCAGCGGAATAAGGGGAGAGAAACGGCCTGGCAGAAAGGTGAATGACCTTCCTAAAACGAGGTGAATACCGAAAGTACCAAGAGTCTGAAAAGGTGTGAATCGGCATACCAGTGAAGGCTACGTTGAATAGATCCACATGTTGTCTATATTCTAGGCCAAATACAGTAAACCACAGTTTCTTTCAAAAGAGAATTAAATATTGGGACACAATCCACTGTCATGATGCTCCATCAACACCAAGCAGAGCTCAACGAGACATGGACTCTCTTCATGTGGTCCCAGGAATCTGGTAACCTGGCTCGTGCACGACTAGGGGTTGGGGGAAAATCATTGGTGGTCCCGCCGTGTTATAGCGAACACTGGTGTGGCTTTAGCGGATCCGCCGCTAAGCGCGGGGTTCCATCCCAGCCGGCTGGACCTCTGAACTTTTTACGAAAACGCTCCTGCCTCACTTCACTTGAAAGAAACGCGAAGAGAGGGAGAAAATCATTGCATACCTGCGGCGGTATCCTGGGATGTCAGGGGAAATTGTCTTATCCCTGTTGGCCGCCGGCTTCTTCACGATTCTGGAATGAGGGTTGAGGCTGTGACCAGGAAACTAGGCCGCCATCGATGCGACCGCCGTAACAACGTCCCAAGGCTGAGTCCCCTTCTCCGGACTCGCATGCTTGGATCGTCTCCTATTCTTCGCCCCAGTGGCCTCTTAGCTCGGGATATCGCCTATCATCTCTCCAAGTCGTCAGAATTCGGCCGGTCGATCGAAAAAGTCCCCAGGAATCGCCGACCAGACCACATATGCGCCAAGTCCTGCAGTTTCATGCACGAAACTCGGTGAAGTGTCCGGGGGTTGCCATCATATCACGCGCAAGGAGCCGATTTTACGTACATCTCCCGTCCCAATCACAGAAGAATGATTCACAAGGCGGAAACCGCCAATCAAAACACTGATTCTCAAATGGGGATAACTTCGCCTCGGTCTCCTACTTGCACTGATGCTTGCTGTTCACGGCCCCTTTCCACCTTTCCACCTTTCCCGCGCCCCACTCTGACGCTGTCGTCTCCCGGTCTGCCTCAAGAACACCTCTCAACTAGGTGATCGCAGGACTAACCACCACCATCCTTGCCATGAAGGAGCCAACAGTGACATGCGAGCGATCCGCAGGCATCCGGTATGCCCCTGACCCGCCCGTGTCTGCGTGAATGTACCTTTGAACTGCGCTACTTGTGTGTACTTGCTCTTTCCAAGTTCCACTCTGGGCGCCATGGATCACAATGGTGATCACCACCGAGTGTTGGTGTTCGTTCAGCTTTTGCCCGAGATTGTCTTACCCCTTTGAACACAATGCGTTTTCTGCACCCCCTTTCTACCCCATTCCCATTCCTCGGGCGTCCCATCCCGTCCCGTCAAAAAGCTAGGCAACAACAGCCTCCTTTGTGCAGGTTCCGCCCCACGGCCAAGGAATGCCCGACGCCGGAGCTTTCGGCGCCCATGGGGGTCAAAAGATTGGGTTGATACTTTTGAACTAGCTCGGTATGTACTTGTTAAAAAGATAAGATGATTGCAGGTCGGCGGAAAAATCTTCCAGGCGCCCCGTCCGAGTCGGCAAACAGGTAGGCATGTGTCAGTTCGGCTTTTCCCAACTCCCATTCCGCCGATGAGTCTAGCAGATGTATGTGTGAAGGTAAAACGGACCTGACGGCGACACATGGTTGCTAATGCTTGCTTCTTGTATTGCAGTGTGGGTACTATACAAATCATTACACAGCTGCCCGCCTTTCCTCTTTCCTTCCTCCCCGTTTTCTGCCCATTACCATCATGTACTCTTTTTCTCTTTTCGTAGTCTCATCCACATACCTGACCTCTCTCCCAAATCAAACTTGTGATGGCAAAAGTTGAGCTTCTCCCCTCTTGTCTTGCCGTAGTGGGTTAGGTGGCTAAAACCAATCTGGTGCCGGTAGCGTGCCTGTCGCCTCTATCCCATGCTGAGACACGAGTAGAAAATGGAAAAGCGGAAAAAAAGAAAACTTTCAGATCCGGCGCGGTCCCAATCTTTTTGGCATCGGAGAAGGATGAAACGCGCGGTATGCACCCCTTTTTGCTAAAAAAAAAAAAAGACCCCGTGATTCTTTGGCTCAACCAAGCCATGAGACAACCGAAAAATATAACGCGAGGATGGGGGGAAGGAGCAGACCCGCTCCAGCTACGTAACCCCGAATGAAAAGGAAAAGGCAAAGATGCTTTCGCATCGGGCCCAAGCCAACCTGTGGCCCTATCATCCATGTTACCAGACTCCGTGTAATTCGGATCAATCATTCGTCGGGGAGGTGGGTGAGCTGCAAGAACGTGGTGTTAATAAGACATGGTATTCCCCGGTTCACGGAACGCAACTTACTATTGGTCACCGTTTCCTCCAGAAGGACCGCGGGCTGGGGTCCGCGGAGAGAATGAAGGCGACGTCGGCGAGTAGCCCGGGCTAGTCGGCGACATCTGCTGTCCAGGAGACCGATGGAACGACGGGCTGGTCGGTGAGTAGGCGTCCGGTGAGGTGGGTGACCAAGTCGGAGAAGCCGGCGAGTACGAGGGGGAGGTAGATTGGAAGTTCGGCGAGGCAGGGCTGTAGCTCGGGCTGGTGGGGGAGTAAGAGGGTGACGTGGGGGAGTTGAACTGCTGCGGCGAAGTCGGAGAGTAGTGTCTGGTCGCGGCGGGTGAAGCCGGCGAATAGCTTGGTGACGTGGGGCTATAGTTAGGGCTTGTCGGACTACCGGGCCGCAGCATGGGCGAGGTCGGCGAGAAGGATGGGGAAGACGGGCTGAACTGTGGGCTGGAAGCATAACGACCACCGGCGTCGAGGAGAGGCGAGGTGGGAGAGTACCCAGCCGGAGCTGACGGCGAGTAGCCAAAAGGCGACGTCGGGGATGTGGAGAAGGGGCTGGTGGCACGCGGGCTTGTCGCATAAGCACCCACGTTGCTGCCAAAACCTCCGCCGTACTCCGTCCCAAAACCACTGGGGCTGTCCGAGCCCGCACCCTGGATGGGCGAGAAGTTGCCCATAGTTGGCGAGAAGCTGCCAAGGAACCCACTGTCTGCCATCGGCGAACCAGTGTCGTAAGGTGTGGCAGCACCCTCGAGTTGGGTGCCTTTGATCGTCATGCCTGGCATGAGACCCATGCGAGAATTGTCTGAGATAACCGTCTCGAGCATCTTAGGGTCGAGAAGGACATCAAAATGGCCGGTGCCCATAGGAGCCATCTGGCCTAGCATGACGTTCTCCGAGATACCCTGGCAGTCGTCGAGTTCACCGACGGCAGCAGCCTCCAACAGAATCTCAACCGTCTCTTCGAAGGAACAGCGCATCAGAGCACCGGTGTCGGCACGGTTGATACCATGACGCGTGACGGCAGCAATACTACCGCGGTAGGTCATGACATCCACAAGCAATGCCAAGTGACGGTGGTTGACGTACGAACCACCAAACGCGAGCACCTGAGTCAACTCCTGCATCAGAGCCGACCGGGCTGCCTCGATGCCAAGCACATCAACGATCTGGTACAAGTCGTTGGTGTAAGTCCGCTTGGTGTCGACGCCGTCAATTGTCAAAACATCTCTCAAAGATGTGCCTTGGGTGTCCAAATACCACTCCATGCATTCTGGCGTGTCCTTGTTGGCCACCTGAGAACCATCGGCCCGTTCCACCAGCTTCACTCCCTTGTTCAAGAAGGCACGCTCAATGCCGGGCACACCGCGCAAGATGCAGTTGTCGAGGAGGTGAGTCTCTAAACGCTTCAACATCACATCGTCCTCAATGATCTTGTTTCCGTCATCATCTTTGTCATCTTCCTGACGAATGACACGGATGCGGATGACCATCTCCTCGGCATTATTGTCACTGAAAATGACAGCAACATCCTTCTTATACTCGTCCTTGATGCGTTGCGCAACATCCTCCACACGGAGGCCTTTGTCAAGCATCTTCTGCCGGTCAAGGGTCAATCTGAGGAGCCAGCGGGATTGGTTCTCGATGGAATCCTGGTCAGACGAGTCCGGAATCAAGAAGTAGGATTCAACCATGTCGAAATCCTCCGGAATGGTGGTGAATGTGACATCTGGGTCGTAGTAAATCTCCGTGACGGCTGTGACGGAACGGAGGGTCGTGTGCTCAACGGCACTGCGCATCCTCTTGGCATCCTCTTGGGTTGCGTTCTTGGCGTCGAGGTAGACAACCATGGATGGCGTTTTGATATCCTTCGCAACGTTCAGAATTTCCTTGAGACGAGGCACACCGAGTGTAACGTTCTTAGACGACACACCGGCAAAATGGAAGGTGTTCAGTGTCATCTGCGTGGCTGGTTCTCCAATGGACTGGGCGGCGAGCACACCAACCATTTCGCCAGGAGCCACCATTGATCTGGACCACCGGTTCTCCAACTCGCCAAGCACGTGCTCGAACGCTAGTTTGGTGAGCTTCTGTTCGACGGCCAGGCGCTTGTACGCCAGTCGTGATCGCAGCTGGATCTTGAACAAGATTGTGGAATTGTAGTCGGCCTCCTTCGAGATTGAATCTTGCCCACGGACGATAACCATCCGGTCAAGCAACGCCTGAACGGCGGGGACCACGTCGCTAGGGGTGAGGTCGCTACGATGGGAGTCGTCGACTTTGAAGAGCTTCTTTGCCGTCTCGATGATACGAGCGATGTTGAGAGGAAGTTGCATGTTATCCTCGGCCAGCTTGCGCCGCTGGATTTCCCGCACGAGCTTGCGATCGGCGACGAGCTGATCATACTCCTGATCCAAAAGCTCTTGCACAGCGGGGTCACTGGCCATTTCCCTTCCGTACTCTAACGATTCGAGGGCGGTGCTGGAAGCCGTCTCGTCCATGACGTCCAGGCGGAATCGCTTATCAAAGCTGGTGGTTGCAATGTTCATGTGATCCACCCGCTGTCTCTCGATGGCCATACCATCCAAGCCATCTTCACCGTAGACAAACTGAATGATGTCGCCGAGGGAGTTCCGCACCGTCCCGTCGTAGCGCGCTTCAGCATCCTCGAGAGCCTTGACAAGTCGTCGCTGGATATAACCCGTCTCAGCTGTCTTGACTGCAGTATCGATCAAACCCTCTCTACCAGCCATGGCGTGGAAGAAGAATTCCGAAGGCGTCAGGCCACGGAGATACGAGTTCTCAACGAAGCCACGGGCCTCGGGAGAGTAATCATCCTTGGTGAAATGTGGGAGCGTCCGATACTTGAAGCCGAATGGGATGCGCTTGCCTTCCACAATCTGTTGACCGACCAACGCAGTCATTTGAGAAATGTTGATCGAGGAACCCTTGGACCCGGAACGAGCCATTGTGGCCGCATTGTTCAAATCCTTCAAACTCTTCTCGGTGGAAGTACCAGCCTTGTCACGAGCCTTGTTAAGGGCAGTTGAGACCTTATTTTCAAAGGTCTCTCGGATGCTCATACCGGGGAGACGCTCAAGCTCGTTGTCGGTAGCTTGCTGGGTCAGCCGGCGGACTTCCTCCTTCTCGTCGTTGATATGTTTTTGGACCATTTCAATGGTGGTTGTGTCGGGGATCGTATCGCCGATACCGATGCTGTGTCCATTATGCAACAACCAGTAGTTGACCACCCGCTGGCAGCCGTTCAGGAAATCCATGGCGCCTTGAGGACCAAGTTCATTGTAGCACAAATGAACAATGCCGCCCCCAGAAGCGCCAACGCTCTTCTTCAACAGAAGCCCGAACACCAGCTCACCCTGCTGGATGAGAAGACCGTCGTCCTTGAACGGATGGTCCCTATCTGGTTGTTCCGAGTTCATGTGGATGTTGATGATCTTGGGGATGATCATACTGATGATCTGCTTGCCAGTCCACCGAGGGCGAGGCTTGAAGATGGCCGGAAGTGGGATAATACCATCCCAGTCAGGAACCCAGAGCATGGTGTTCATCACCTCCTCCTTGGTGAGGAACACGTCACGCCGACAAAGCTTGTACACACCGGCCAAAGTGTCCTGGACAATACCCATCAGAGGGCCGTTTCTCTGCGGCGAAACGATGTTCAAGGGAACCATGCAAAGTTCTTTCACCTCAGCACGAGTCTCCTCCGTTTGAGGAACATGCAAATTCATTTCGTCGCCATCAAAATCGGCGTTGTAAGGCGAGGTGACGGACAAGTTCAGTCGAAACGTGGAATATGGCATGACCCGAACCCTGTGACCCATCATGGACTCCTTGTGGAGCGAAGGTTGACGGTTGAAGATGATGAAATCTCCATCCATCAGGTGACGCTCGACCTTCCAGCCATATTCAAGCTGGATACCCGTGGCCCGCCGAGAGTGGCGAAGATCAAGACGAGTGCCGTCAGAGCGAACGACAAATCTGGCGCCAGGGTGCTCGTTCGGCCCGTTTTGAACGTACTTGGTGAGTTTCGCGATGTTGTAAGGCGTGACGGTTTCAGGGTACGTCAGCGTCCGGGCAATGCTGCGCGGCACACCAACTTCGTCCAACGAAATGTTGGCATCACCGGTGATAACAGTACGGGCCGAGAAGTCCACGCGCTTTCCCATCAAGTTACCTCGAAGTCGACCCTCCTTGCCCTTCAAGCGAGCGCGAATAGCCTTGACAGGACGACCACTCTTTTGCAAGGCCTGAGGTTGGCCGGCGATATCGTTATCCATGTAGGTGGCGACGTGGTATTGAAGAAGGTTCTCGAAGTCCGTGATGATGTGCTGCGGGGAACCCTCAGAAATAGCCTGCCGCACGTTTCCGTTGGCGCGAATGATATCACCTAGCTTGTAGGTCAAATCATCTTCGTTTCGCAGGCCAGTTCCGGTACCGTCCATAGAGATGCTAGGACGGACAGGAGGGGGCGGGACGGGGAGGACGGTGATGATCATCCACTCGGGACGGGCTTGGGAGATGTTAAGGCCGATATCGATCATCTCATCGTCGGACATGCGTCGAAAGATGTTGAGCGCGGCTTCTGGCGTAATGACCTTCTTCTCCTTGTTCTTGATCCCGTCCTCATCTTTAATCTCGACACTTCCCCACAAAGTGAGTGCTTGCTGGCGAATGACGGGCTGGACGTTGCCGCACCCTCCATGGCCCTCGACAGGCCGTTCTCCGGGACCGCCGTTCGGGTTGAACTCGCCGTCGGCTCCCTCTTGTTTGGGGGCCTCGTTCTCGCAGCGTTTCTTGCTCTTGCAAATGTCCCAAACTCGCTTGAACCGGACTTTCGGGTCTCTAATCTTCATGGCCGAAGCATATTGCGGATCAGACTGGGAAAGAATGTCAGCATCAGCCACACAAAGACTGCTTAATCAAGCAGGGTGCACTAACTCGATCAGCCAACACCTTGCTACAGTTGTGGCAGACCATCTCGAGCAACTTCTTTGTGCGCCTGATGAAACCAGGGTGGAAAACAGGCCGAGCAAGCTCAATGTGGCCGAAGTGACCGGGACATTCGGTCATGTTTTCTGTGCAGGTTTTGCATTTGAACTGTCGGTCTACGGAACCGAGAAGGGGATCGTTGAGGCCACCATCGCGAGGCTTTGTGCGGCTTTCGTCCATGGTCTCTGGGTAAAGGATATGGCAAACGCTCATTCCCTTGATTTCCTCCGGAGACAGGAGTCCAAACTGGATTTCCCTGATCGTTTGGATCGGCGCGCTCGAATGCGCGAAGATGAGGTTCGCCATGTTGACGTCGGTTCGATGCCGAAATTGATGAAAAGTTCGATTGGAAAGGTAAGGTTGTTGAAATGAACAGTTGGTGGAATGCCGGTGACGCGGTCAAGGGAATGTCGCGATTCTAAAACACGCGCAAAGAGCCTGTCGTAGGAAACCTGCTCGTTGAAATGAGAAAGGAAGGTTATTGCGCAATGGGTAGATGGTTTCCTGGCGCGAAAACCGACGCGAGATGGCCCTTTCCGCGGTGCTGTTTTCAACCTCCTCCGCAACGCTTTCCAGGCCAGCGGCCTGAAGGAGCGACGTCAAGAGCCCGTTGTTTTCACCGTCGCTGGAATTAAGAAAACAACGTCTTGATCGGGACTTGCAATCGCGCACTCGATTTTCTGTCGTGGGGCAATGGGCGACAGGAACTCGCGGTTGTTGGGCGCGATTCGTGATGGCGGTGGAAAGTCGTTGAATGAATGTTTCGGAGAAGCGAGGATGGCATCCCTCAGAAAAGTTCGACTTGACAAAGCAACGCGGGAGAGAGGCAAAGGCGGCTGCTGACCGAGAGTCTAGTTTAAGTGGGGCTCATGAACCTTGAGTGGAACCCTTCCGTGCAACGCGCCCGTGCACGTACCGTAACTTTCTTGAGTCGGTCATTCAATGAAACAACAATGATAACTAACCCGCAAGACCTTCCCGCTGCTACCTTTATTCATCTTACATTCTTCTGAAGTAATGAACCGAACACCTCATTGCACTCACCTGCAGCCGTTTGCACAAGGATTGCAACCCAACCAAAATGAACACACTGCTCCACTCACCCAGTCCGCTTTGGAGCGCTCAGCGTCATTTCGAGTAATGGATGTAACCAAAAAAGTGCGAGAGTCGTGTACTATGGCGTCAATGTCTACAACTACCTATTGTAATTACATGCCTTGATTACATACCTGATTTTCCCACCTTCAGAAGTCGCACGAATCACCACCAACGAAAAGCCGGAAGGACCTTCACCCACCGCCACAAACAGTGAGATCACGCGAGCGTGATACAAGTTGAAGCCTGTTGTCAGAAGAAAAAAGGGAACTTGGGTCGCATTGAACTTGATTAGGTACTTGAATGCTAGTAATCATCAACCCGCATATTCCCTGTCAACCCTGACCCTCAACTACCTCACGCGTATACTTTTTCAAGTTAGAGTTCATTACCTGACCTTGAGGCTGACTGAGCTCCCTGGCGGTACATCGTGATCGCTAGCCAGAGGCTGCCCGACCGTAGGCCAATTAGGTAGGTAGGTAAACGCCAGTATGGGAACAACTATCAAAACGCCAGGATCTTGAATCACATTGAACCAACTACCCCAACGTCAGGTCTTCGAATGCTGTCTAGGCGCCCAGCTCCTAGCCGTCGGAATCCATTATCTTACCCGTGAAGTCATACCATCCAACTCTACCCTCCACCAGTTCGCCCTCGACATAACACCACCAACATTCAACCCCGTTATCTCAATCCCCATCAACTATACCTGCACCTCCAAGTAGAGAACCCTTCCCCCCATCAAGTTGGCTTCCTCGACCTACTGCTCGGTGTACTTGCAGGACACCGGCGTAGGCTCATCGGTAACCTCGGCCTGGAAAGGGATGCATAGTTTGCGGCCGTCCTGGCTGGGGTTGCCAACGTATAGGGACACCGAATATGAGCCGTCATCCTCTGAGCAGGCCAAGAAGTCTTAGTCACAGAACGACAAGTGTGGGTCTTTTGCCTGCTAGCGCGAAGTCTCGCCGTCGGATGTGTTATTGAAGTAGTCTAGGGTACCCCGGCCTTAAACTTCTGCCAATAAAGAATATCCTTTTCTAGGTACTTTACACTTTTATATATACTAGGATGAGGAAAGAAAGGTAAACTCGTGGGAAAAAAAAACAACTAGGAAACTGACTATATTTGGCACTATTGGTATACATCTGCTGATGGGAGTTATGATCGCCGCCGTCCAGGAACAGCTCATCATCTATAAGAAAAAACGTGGTCCGCTAGAATTCCCCGTCGCACTGAGCATCCTGCTTTTCTTTGGGCAGAGATTACCACAACCTGCCCTTGCTCGCTCTGAGGAGCGCTTTGTGGATAGGCGTGTCCTCTCGCACCGGAGTGAGACTAAACTTCTTGAGCTCGGGTTCGGGCTCGGGGGTCAGGGCCGCGGCGGACACGGCAGCCACGGTGCTGGCGAGGAAAGTGAGCGTGGTCAGCTGCATGGTACCTGTTTTATATTCTTCGTTTCGGTTTGGTTGGCGGATTGGAGAGCACGTGGTAAATGATATTGATGATATTGTTGGTGCTGAGGTTGATGGACATGTCTCGAAGTTCCGAAGATGGGCTGTTGTCCAAATACCAGAGTGACACCCCCCCTCCCTCTGCGCCCGAGCGAAACACCAACTGATCGGCATGAGACGCTGAGCCTAATCGAGACAACTGACTGAGATACCGTGCTGGAAGTCAAAAATTTTGTCTCACTTGAGCCTGCCGGGGGTCAGCTGAACGCTAGTGGTGTCTCACACGTAACTACCGAGTCGCCTGTCAGTGGCGGGCTTAACTAGTGTAGGGTCTGATCGGTTTTGTTTGGCTCTGGTTAACTACCTGATAACATTAACATTACGCGTTTGGATGCTTCACGAGTGCCCAACTTCTCACCGCCGAAGCCCCCTTGCCCTACCCACAATCTCCCTATCCAACCCACCCTTCACCTGGTAACCAACCTTCCTGTACCCCGGGTATTTCAGCCTCACCAACGACACCTCTAAGAAGGGCGCTCCAAGGTCTTTGGGGAGTCCTCCTTTGCCTAGTTCCCGCTATACTTGCACGATACCGGCTGGTAGTTGTATTCGACTCGAGCTTTAAGCTCAAAACAGCCTCGGTCATAGTCCTGATACACGCCTACCGTAAACGAATCGTCGGATGCTGGGCAGGCCAGCATGACAGCTTCGTTGAAGGATAGGTATTCGTCCTGGTTGTCCGGTTTCAAAGACCAGCCCTTAGTCTCGAAGTCTTGCCCGGGTCCGTCTTTGGTATTGTTGAAGTACTTCAGGCTCTCGTGCTCTAGATATTCATCACTAAAACCATGCTTGTTTTTCACCTTCAAGATACTAGTAACGGGCAAGCTGAAGAAAAAGTGAATAGAAAAAGATCAAAAAATGAAAAGAATATAATTACCCTTTCCAGACACATTGGCGGCCAACTGCTGATGGGATTTACCCTCGCCGCCGAAGAGGAACAGCTCGTCGTCTTGGAGAAACAGTGTAGCCGGTGCCTTGTCCACCGGCCCGCTTCCGCAATCTGTGTCTTGCTTTTCCATGGGTTGCGACAGCCACAGCTTGTTCTGGCTCGCAGTGACCTCCTGCCCGTCAAACGGCGAGCCCGCATCCTCCTTCGCGACGAGTTTAAACGCATAGCTTGTGGACTTCGGGGTCAGGGCTGCGGCGGATGTGGAAGCTGCCATACCAACGAGCAAAATAAGGACGGTCGACTGCATGGTTGCGGTTATTCGGGAGTGTGTGTTGATGTTGTGGTTGATAATGACTGGGATTGATGAACAACTCTCTGACTCTTTAGGCTGTGGAAGGGGGGGTTTATACACACACAAATTTCCTCTCTCAGCCAGCCCCTGCTTCCCGGGGAACAGACTCGCCCTCTCCAGCTGAAAACCGGCAGCCGACTAGCGAGTCTACAATGGTCAGACCAGCCAGGATGACGTGGGCAACGTGCAAGGCTCCCGTCCCCCGCGCGCTGTTCATTGCCCGGAGTTCATGCCGTGTGTTGGTCCTAGCACCGCGAGCCTACGGCGACGATCATCCACGCTGGGCACCTTTGTGGGCCTTTGTGGTCTAGGCCGCTGATCCCGGAGGGCGGGAGCCTGCCTCGGAAGAGGTCCAACTCGGCCATCCAACACTACTGCTCATGACCAAGGCCTTTTTTTACAAGAGCATGGCCCTAGGCCTGAGCCCTTGACAGGCGCCTCGATAAGATACGGGCTCCGCCGGAAGGTATGATTGAAGGGCTCGAGACAATTGGGCGAGGATGTGTTTCTTGAGGGCGAGGGTTTTGGGAGGCAGGGAATGTAGGTGTTACTGTGTTTGAGTTGGCCTCGTCAATCTTTGGAGGGCAAATTCTGGACAGACTTCACTTTAGGTATGTATTCTTGCGGGGCTGGGCGCCCAGTATCACTGGGGGAGCTCCAAGGTTAAGTCATTACGGCTCCGGCCCGCACATGTGAGTCAAGGTATGTTGTTATGACGGTCTAGCTGTCAAACTAGAGTTCGGGTTTGAAAGAATAGTAGCTAATAGAACTGGGTCTATCGGCCTACCTAGCCGTTCAGGGTTTCAACTCCACGATATGTGCCACATGCCCGAGCAGCAAAGGCTCATGCGACCACCCCATGGAAGATTAAGAAATTAGAGACGACTTTCGTTACCTTATTTTCTTCTCCCACGTCCTCGGCCTGCCCCGCTTGTTTTTTTTCCAAGGCCCTTTTCTTCGCCGGTCATGTCACCTTCATCCTGGTCCCCGGGACTCTTCCTTCGCAGTGTCCCAAGCCCTACGTTCACAAATTCTTCCTCGCTGTCTGACTCTCCCAGATTAAACAATATAGGCATCCGAAAAGCCCCCACGTCACTTCCCAGCCCGCCCCCATCTGCCACAGTCAGGACATCGACGTCCTCATCTTCTTGATCAAGCCGCCGCTTTTGTATCTCCTCATGAGGGTGGATGTCAAACTCGTCTTCCTTTTCTATGTACTCCACGTTCTCCTCCACTTCAACAAAGTCGGGCGCCAGAGCTGACCATCGCTGCGGACTGGTGACGGACCAAATATTGATCCGACCAGTTTCCAAACCACACGCCGCAAGTAGAGCGCGGTGTGGGTGCCATTCGATGACCCCCTGTTCCTCTTTCGGGCCTTCCAACATACGCACCAAGCTACCATGCCCCCGTTCCCAGATGTATAGTTCATGGTTGTTATAGGTCGACGCTGCTACGTACTCCCCGGTGGAGCTAAACGCGACGTGGTTCCATGACAATCTGTTGACTACATCCTGAAACTTATGCTCGAGGGGTATTTGTATCGTGTCCGGATCGAGGTCTACGGCGGAGAGATTGGGGACAATGAAGGTCCGTATTATCCGATCCTGAGCATTGACAAGCAGCTCCTTGCCAGACTCGGTCAATCGTAGCGTTGTGATGATACCACTGGCTATCTTCTCAGAGTAGATAATCTCTCTCGTTCGAGCATCAAGGATGTTGAGGCGACCTTTTGTCGTCCCAGCCAAAAGATGATCACCGGTCGCAGTGTAAACAATGGCCGTCGTCATGTGCTTAGCATCTTCCTTCGCCTGCTTCTCTCTCAAGTTCGCGTCGGTTTCTGTGTTGGGTCGTTTCTGTACGGAGGGTAGGATGTACCGGACGTCGGCGGGGTCGGCGATGTCGATAAGCATCGGTTGGTCCTCGAAGAGAGCTGCAGCAAACTCGAGGCTATTCTAGGTTAGCCTACAAAGAGACATAGCACAAGGAACTCGGCGGACAAACTGATTCCAGGGGTGCAGCTCGGCCCCATAGACCGGGGCGCGAAAGCGAACCTCGCGAAGGCGTTTACCATCCTGAAGATCCCAGAGTATGGCTTTCCACCCTTGGCACGCTGAGAGCAGATAACGCCCGCACCGAGACCAACTTAAAGATGTGATATTTTTTGAATGGCCTCTCAGTTTACGAGCCACGCCCATCGTCTCCAAGTCCCAGATGACAACGGTGCCATCAACGCGCCCTGAGGCAAGAAAGTCGCCTCTTCGGTTGAATCGGACGCATGTCGAATGCCCCGACCGGATTGTATTGGTAATATTTTCGGGGTAATCCTGAAGAAGATAATCATCGGAAAGTAACAGATTCATCGCCGCGCTGAATGGAACTGAGTTGGGCGAATGTAGTTATCGCTGCGAAATTACATAGTAGGTACTTACGGGACTGGGAGATTTGGGGAAATGCAAGGCTGCGAAATGGTGCTTGGTTTTATTCCAGATTGACAGGGGTTGTCGCGCCTTGCGCGCCCGATCACAGCAACCCCCACCACCCCCCATGTGGCATGTGGGCCTGCGGGGTGCTCGGTCGGCTGGTTTTCTCCCGACCTCAACAGGCACGCCAGTCTTCAAACAGGTGGTTCGTCCCACATGCTCTAAGGCAAGGCTAGAGGATTGAAGTATGGCGAACTCAAAGTATGAAGAACACCAAATTTTGACTCCCATAACTATGACTAATGATAGTCAACGTTCCAAAGGTTCGAATACGTCAAAAACTTCGAGCAATCTGACAATCTCCTACCAAACACGTGGGTGGTGGTCAGGATTGATGGACGAGGGTTTACAAAGTAGGTCTTGGATGACCCATGCTAAACCTACTGTTAGACGTTTCTAAATTCGAGTAAGGTTCTCGACTAAATATGGGTTTGAGAAACCAAACGACAAACGAGCCCTTGAGCTCATGAATGCTGCAGCGAGGGCTGTGATGGCTGAGCTCCCAGACATCACCATCGCATATGGCGTGAGCGATGAGTACAGGCATGTCTCTGTTTCACGAGATGTCCGCAAAATCGTGTCATTAACACGCCATTTAGCTTTGTCTTCCATAAGACCTGCAGTCTTTTCGAGCGTCGCTCGAGGTATGATATCCATTCATTGTGGGTTGTTTATTTTCTGGCTAACCGGCCACAGTAAATTGGTTTCGACAATAGTTTCCACCTTCACTGCGTATTATGTCCATCTCTGGTCTACCCACTTTCCGGAAACGCCTCTGTCTCCCCCCTTACCGAGCTTCGATGGCCGGGCCGTGTGTTATCCAACAGTTACAAACCTACGTGACTACATGAGCTGGCGGCAGGTTGATTGTAAGTCTACTATGGCATTGTGTTGTACTTTGATCTGACTTGTAGGCCACATCAACAATCTCTACAATACAACATTCTGGGCTCTCATCCAGTTAGGGGGCGTGCATGCTACAGAGGCTGAAAATGCCCTGAAGGTCAGGTCTATTGGAATGTATCCCATTGAGATCAAGAATACTGATATTTGCTGCTTTCCCCAGGGGACGTATGCTGCAGACAAGAACGAGATTTTATTTTCAAGATTTGGGATTAATTACAACAACGAACCCGAGATGTATAAGAAAGGAAGCGTTGTTTTCCGGGACGTAAGTAATCTATTCTATGGCCTATTCCAACACATTTGCCGTCATGCTGAACAGGGAGTTTAGTATGAGTTGGTGGAACCTGGAACACATGACACGGCAACAGAGGCGGATAACTTAGCAGAGCCGGTTCCGCAATCAAAGACACAGACGGAAAACGACAAGAAGAGAAGAGCAAAGGCTCGAATTGTGGTGGAGCATCTTGACATTATCAAGGACGAGTTTTGGGACCGCCGGCCCTGGTTGTTATCGAATAAGCCCGGAAAGGTCCCCAAGGAGCCCTGATGTCTGGGCTAGGAACTCGCTGTAGAGCCGGAGACGGAGTTCCAACTCTCTTCCTGTCACCCCGGGGCCCCGTGGCTGGCCCGCACTTTCGGATGCGGTGTTCATCGAGGTCCTCGAGGGAGCCTGTTCGGCAACTGGGCGAATGCCTGGCGCACCTCGTCTCGTGGGGTGGAGCAATACAACCGAAATGTTCTCGATTCAACTGCTTCACCCCTGATCTGAATTTTGCGCTGCGTCCCCTTTCCTCCTTTTCATTTCTTTGCGTGCTCTCCTCGCCGCCCTCCTGGCTCGTCTTTCCTCCCTTGTTTCGCCCGCTTTCATTGCCTTTTCCGACTCTTTTGTTTTGGCCTTCTTTATAACCTTTTGCGCTGCCTTGGCCTTGGCAGCCTTTCTAGCGAGTTTGGCCGCCTTGCGTAACCTCCTGGCCTCTCGTCGTGCTTGTTTTTCCGCCCTGGATTCGCCTCTCCTCTTTTGCTTTGGGACAGACCCTTCGCTATCGTCCGATGTGGTGGGTGTCGCATCTGTGGATTCGCCATTCGTGATATTCATTTCCAGCGTGCCCTCTAGTAGGCCTCCCCGTACGAATGACGCGTAGAGCCCACTAGCCCCCGAGTATTTTCCATTCGGCTGGCTGCTTGCAATCGTATCCAGCTTGCCCTGTGTTACTGACTGCACCACGACCCCTTTCTTAGACGTATCGAGGCCCTTAAGCTTTTGGTCGAAAGCGTGGAGCCACCATTGGTCGCTTGTGTAATGCTGTTTTTTCCCGATACCGCGGCCGTCTGTGTTGCGAGAAATGAGCAGTGGTTTTGATAACCCGATCGCGTTGTCTGTTGGATGAAGCGAGAAGCCTTTGCCCCGCCAGCCTTGTGACTTGAGAAGAGCAGCTGCGTCCATTGTAATAGCGCATGCGGTCGATTAAGTATTCAGAGGATTGGCGCTAGTTTAATTGCATCGTGGTTCTCGACATTGGGATTTGTTCAGGTTGGTCGCATGGCGCGTTTCGGTAACCTTGACGGCCCTCGGTGTTGATGGAGGATAAAATTTTGGTGGGCCATTTGCGGTGTGGGGACACTCAAAGAGGGACGGACGCAGCGCGAGCGAATCTGCTTCTTGACGTAACATTATGACATTTAACCTGGACAACAAAACAAACCAAACAATTCATGTGGGATCTATTGAACAACTTGCCACCCCAGATTATTCCATACTCCTGCAGACTTAATGCGACCATTCCAAATACCACCCGAATCTTCCACTTGATGAGTTACGAGATTTCACAGTTATGATGCTAGTTCTACTACCTAATGTAAGGAAACCTCAAAAATAGGCGGCCGAAAGTGAGTCAAGAGGACACTCTGGGGTCTCCTAGAGTTTTGCTGTCCGGTGCTCGCCTACCGGGAGAACTCAAAACCAGCTAGTGACCCAACCAAAACGAGACGATACCGCTTCAACAGGACCCTGCTTTTTACCACCCCATACCAAGCTCACTAGGGAGGCCCACTGACGGGCAATCCACTTCCAGATGCTGGAGCCAAACCCCCAAGAAGATGACTTGCTGGCGACCGGAGACCATACCGAGGTGATAAACCAGCGGTACATCTTGGCAATCTCTTCCGTAATGGCATGCTGGAAGTTGGCAACGGCCGGGATGTATAACCCCAGAACGCTCAGCAACAACCACAGAACAGAAATGGATGTAGCCCAGCGCAATACCAGAAACCACCGCTTCACTGCGCCCCCTCGCTTGGCCAACGACACCCACTCATCCAAGGTCGAGTAATCGCCGCCTTCTCCTTCATCTTCTGGGTTAGCCAATCCGTGGTAGTACACCACCTGAGACTTGAGTATTGTGGTGAGGTTTTCACCATCTGCAACGCCCGTCATCGGGTCGACCTTGCCGATTGTCGCGAACCGCTCAAGCTTCGGCCAAAGAACCACCTGGACCTTGCCCATGCGGGAGGGACGGCGCCAAACGGCCTTCTTTGCGCCGGCTCGTTCGAGTTTCCACTTCTGCTCCGCGGCCGAGTCTGCCTTCTTAGCCGCAGCCTCTGAAGCCTTGTAGACGGTGTCGTCAACATGCTCTTGATCATTATTCCACACTTCGCCGGGGAACGGCTGTGAGAAACGGAATATGTTACGCGACCAGCGAATACCAATGGAAAGATACCCGGCTTCCGACACGATAATGTGTAAGTCCTGGTAAAACCTGCGTAGGGACCGTAGCTTGCGGGCCGGCAGGTGGTTCTCAACGAGCTCAAGAAGGGGTAGCATAAGTGTTGTGATTTGGAGCGCAAGCTGGTCCACGGCGTCCCAGAAGCTGGAAGGCAAAGTTTCTCCGGCCAAGAGAGTGCGGACGTTTTGGGAGCGTAGGTTGGTGCGGTGATAGCCTACGCCGGTCAGTCACTGATCTCGAGCTCAAGAGGTGCCCAGTGCCCGGTGAGCGTGAGGGCTTCGGGATGCTTACCTTCAGCGTTAACAGTGCTCTTATCCTGAGCCGCCAACATCGTCTTTCCCGGTTCGCTCTCGCCGAAAAGCAGGTCGTCAAAAACCGCCGTCTCCAGCACCTTCCCAACTACCCCGACGACCAGACACTCTCGCTGAGCCCTTTGGGTCAATAGCGCATCCCACCCACCAGTGTTGTTGTCCTGTATCGCAATCTGCCCGATAAACGACAGCAATATGTTCGAGAGCCCTGCCTCCAACCAGATCGCGCCCTCCTCATTCTCCTTTCCTTCGGCCTCGGCCTCGGCCCCATCCACATCCACGTCTGGGAAATCGTCATGCCCAAAATACGTCTCTGCAAAGTCCCGCACGCTTTCAAACAGCCGTGAATACAACTTCTCGTACCACTCATCAGGCACCTCGCCATCCATTGGCCACAGCGCATCGAACCGCGCTCTCGTCGGCCGCCATGACCCGCTGGTCAGTTCTCGCACACGGCTATCCGAGCTGCGGGCAGCTGAGGCGGCCCATGTCATCCACTCGGAACCCGCATTTGGCTTATCGCGGACGGGTTTGGCGCGGGCGGGACGGAGCGGGCTGTCCTGGATCCCGAGCCGCTTGCTCTCACGGTGCTTGAACCTGTTCCTGGGAGCGGCCGTGTACTCGCTGCTGGGAGCAGCCTGGTGGTGGCCCTGTCTCTTTGTCGTCGGAGTTTGCTTTTTGGTGGTTCGCTTGGACCGAAGCTTGGTCAACTCTTCCGATGAAGAGGAGCTGGAGATGGAGTACGTCGAAGGCGGTCGGTATGGCCCGTCGCGATTGGGTCCGGCGCCGCCGCGGAGGTAGATGTCAGGGCCTTCCATGGTATAAGCGTGAAGCAAATGATGATTTATCTCTGCCGGGGCTGCAGTTCTTGTGGGAGGATGGTTGAGTTGGCAAAAGCGTAGAGGCCTGTCGTCTCCTCTTGTGGCTATTTGTACAGCAACAGCGAACGACTGAATGCAAGGTGTTCAGTTCAGAGGAAAAATAAGACAAAAGCGGATGAGAAAGCCTAGATTAACAATCACTAATCAAAATTCGTATAATGCTACTTGTCAAGACAAAGACGCGCGGCTGTGCATAGTTGAGAGACGGGGCCTTGCATGGACAAAGGGAACTTCACAGCGACAGACGGAATGAGCTTTCCAATGGCAACCGCATCCGGGGGAGCAAACAGAAGGGACCGGATATAGATGCCACCACCGTTTCGGCTTGAGGGTGTCCTGCTTGCCCGTGAACATTGGCTGAAGGACGGAGTGAACCGCGTGGCTCCCATTGTGCTACAATGGTGGACTATGTGAACTAAGATGCTCGAAAGCCCTTACATAGCGCATACAATGACTAATAGAAGAAAGAAAGAGACATACAGGTTAACCCGCCCATCCCCAAACGCCAGTTCCAGCCGTCCTAGCCGCCACAGAGTCCGCCGCCTTATCGTCGCAGCACCCATAAAGCCTAGATACTGGCACCGCAATTTTACCGTGCCCACTGTTCCCTGCCCGTTCATTATTTTCGGGCAACACGCCCCTTGACAACTCCGAGAACAGCCTTGTGGCCGGTAAGTATTACCGGAGGAGTTGGAGGTTGAGAACAACTTTCTCCACCTCGCAGTCGGCACCATTCATCAACTTTTGCCCCTTAGGTAAGTTAGCGATAACCGTAACCACGATGATGTTCGTAGAAGCCTGAAGGTTAGCGTCAAAAACTATCGCGTTCGGGGGCAACGGATCGTCCTTAACAGGCAGCGGGACCGCCCGACCGACCGTATGGCCATTGACGGCCACAAACATGCGGTACTGCCGGCCTTGTTGCTCAAATGGCGCCAAACGAGGAATAAGCTGCAGTCGGTGATAGCTGGCTGGGAGGTGCATTGTGAGATTCTGGTGCGCTTCTCGCGGGTGAGCCGGGAATTCCATCCGGAACTTGTGGTCCATAACCACACTAGGATGTGTCCTGACCAAAAGGCTAGGCAAGAGCGCATCGGCGAGACCTGGCGAAAAGGTTAGTTACGATGCTAGGCGCGCGTTTCTATGACAACTTGGAGAGCAAGAGCTAGTCATGGGGTGACGCACCTCTACCAGGGGCGCGGTATTTGAAATCGTAGATCGGGGTTGTCGCCGGGGCCGGGGCCGGGGCCGGATGTGAGTGGCCGTTTTGTATCGGCTGACCGTTGGGCTGGTGAAAGACTTGACCGCGACCCGGGATGCCGTTTATGCCATTTGGCACGCTCTGCGTGTTGTCGTTCGGCCGCGCATAAGAGGGCGGGGATGGCTGAGGGCCTCCTTGGGCTATCGGACCGGCACCGATAGGGTGGGGAGATCCCACAGCGATGGGTAAGGTTTTGGTGTTATCAACCTGGAAACTAGCAGTGGTGGTGTTGGCCGGGACCGCCGAATTGTTGCGACTATTATCTAGGATTCCGTCGGGGCGGCTCGAATCGCTCATTGAACGGCCAGTTTGTGGTGCGGGCGAAGCTGCGGTACTGCCACGAGACCCTCCAACATGAATGGTAATTTTCTTTGAACCGGGAACCGGGGTCTCTTGGCCGGGCGTCATCTTGAGTTTAATTTTTGGTTGTGGTGGCTCCTGCACAAGGGTTTTGGCTTCTCCCACTTCCCGCTCAAAACATTTCTGCAAAATTTTGCGTCAGTTCTGACATACTGCCTGCATATTAAGGCGTCATACCTTGAGCTCTGTCGCTAACGTGTGAATGACGCTCCCCTCTTCGTTGTAGAAATGTGCGTTTGTCCAGAGAAGGCTCGCTCTCTCTTCAAATGCCGCCCAACCTTTGAAGTCGCTCACTCCCGTCGCTGGCTGTCGACCATGAATGCCTTTGACAAGCTTCTGTAAACCTTTCAAAGACAGAGGTGATGTGATAACCGCGAAGTAGTCTTTGTAGCTACGCGGCGGAAGGTTGATAAAGTCCAGGAAATATGGGTCGCTGCATTGGTCAGTTTGTCGTTCCTTCCTTTGCCACACAAAACTCGAACAAGAACAGATACTTACGACCCATCTGGTTTCCTGATCAACTCCTCGACAATTTTCTCTTGTGCCTGTTGAAAAGAGAGTCCTTTATAAGGCACGCCTTCGTACTCGTGGTCTGCCTTGACCCGTCCGCTCTTATCCAACTTCCTTGACTGCTCGGAGCCTGGCCGGCCAGGGCCCCTCCTCTTGAGCACAATTTTCCGGGGGTTCTCATCTTCTTCATCGTCATCTTCGTCGCCCTCGGCATCTTCGTCCTCCTCTTGCGCATCTTCCTCGCCTTCCGCGTCCTCGTCACTCACCGGCATCTGCTCCACTGCCGACTGGTGCACTATAGCACTACCGGTCTCGGGCTGCCCGTCGGTATCGACCGGGGTGGCCTGGCAGCTATAGCCATGGACAAGTTTGTATGCCGGGTTGGTTTTTGTCATGTAATTGCTTAGCGCCTTGCGTACGCGTTCGGCGTCCTCGAAAACCTCTGAAGACTTGGGGTAGAAATCTTTCGCATTCATCACCATGCGCTTGAAGTAAGCTTCAAGCTCCGATAGGTTCGCGAATTCTTGGTTTTGAAGTCTTCGCTCAATAATGCTCAACGAAATGGGCAGGCGAATGCGCTCGTAGTATTCCTGGTTGTTCTCCCGTGGGATGAGGGTTTCGAAGTAGTTTGCGACAAGCCGCCCACTGTATCCGTGATATATTCGGTCAGTGCGGTCCATATGGAGATCGGGAGGGGAAGCAAGATCAAGCGCACCTTTTGTCCTTCGTTCTCCGAATCGTTTCAAGAAAGTGTAGTCCATAGGCGGTCGTAGATTCGTGTGTTTCCCCTTGCAGGAGATTGTAGTCGGAGGGTTGCTGCGTCCACTATTAGCAACCTGGTTGCTGCCAGTCGAGGGGGAACGTGTCCAATGTGTATGCGACAAGGGAGGGATAGACTTCAGAGAGCCCAGTTGTTGTATGGAGTGATGGGAAGTGTTAAAACTCGCCGCTCGGCCAGTGGGATTTGAGAGAACAGTGGTGACAAAACATCTAGGCCCAGGCTAGCAGAAGGTGATAAGGAGGGTGGGTTCCAATTGCGCCCTGGGACTTACACCTGGTGTCCTTTGTCTCTTAAAAGCCCGGTCATCGCCATCGGCAACGCCGGCTCCAGACAGACTCGCCTTGCGCTTATGGTCCATTGCGCTTCCACTGGCCAACGGTGGCCACACTTCTCAGCCGCGAGTGGGAAATTTTTTGGGTCTGTCGGGAGAGGGATAATTATGTGGATGCGATGGGCGTTGACGTCCAGGCGCGGGCCAGTGTTGAGTCGAGACGCGTCGAGGATGAATCGGAGAGGCGCAAAAGCTCCGACGGAGCGGGGCGCTTAGCCTCAATGTCAAGGTGCTGCCACTTAGAGCACACGAGTTCCAAGGGCGCGCTGGCCTAACGTGAGAAAGAACCAGAGCAGTGGGTGAGGCAGTTCAGGAGAAAGGTTGTCAACCCATGGAAATGTTGGTTGGGGTCAAAGCGTGCTCCCCGGCATCATCTTTGCAGGTCAATCCGATTTAGCAAGGGGGAACCGGCTTGGCATGCGAGGGAAAGCATAAAACAGTGTGAAACAGTGCCATAAGTCACGGAAATCACTGTGTGGCCAAGGGATCTAGGTTGGGTGAACAACAGGAACAAGGCTGTTGTGTTGTGACTCTGGCCGTGTGTATGTTTGTTGTTAAGAAAATAGGCGAGGAACAATTCAACAGCTAATGAGGTGTTATGGATCTGTACAAACGACTTGTTCTAACTAGGTAGCTGCAGGGTCTTTAAACAACTTTAGAAGTGCAGTGCCCGTTCTTACCACGGGGAGGCCACCCACTAGAATCATCCCGGATCATACACATCTCCTGTCGCATTGATTCCCGGAACCGGGACGATGATATTGTCACTCATAAAGTCCTCTTGTAGTGCCTTGTGCCTCACAGTACCCCGTGACAAAATTTACCTTGCATCCAATAGTTTGAAGCTCGACACACGCGACCGTTTGCGCTCTGGAGACCGTGCCCGATTTGTGGTGGGGTTAAAGTTTTTAGCGTCGGGCAGGCGCGGCAGGGGCCCTGGCAGAGCTAAAATGGACGAACGATTCCATTTGTTTATGTTCGCCCACGCTTCAACCCCTCCTCGAAAACGAATTCTCGCTCTCAACACCCGTTACCTACGAGCGAATACGGTATCGCGCACCATTCTTCCGCACCTAGTTCCGCCGCAAACGAGACCTCCGCTCGGCGCATTCAAACGTCATTATCCGGCACCTTCATTCAAAATCGAGACCCCCCGGGTCGGGCATTGTTACCCCACGCACCTATTCTGTCGCGGGTCCAATCTGCGCCAACTGCTACTCGCGCGACGGTGGGCAGATCCTGAAAACCCGCCCAGAAACAGGGTTCGACTCAGCGAATAGATAACCCCAGGCACCGCAAGATCCGTCGCTTGATTTTCCAGAACAGCGTGAACAGACGAGGATGGCTACCCAGGAGCAAATGGGCATTGACACCAGCCGCCGCAACCGTGTCCCGCGACCGCTGACGGACGACGAACGTTCGCGACTGGATGAGTTCATCAACGACATACATTATTCCAACAGGTGCACTTCCAAACTCCTCCATCGCGATAACTAGGCCCGTTGACGCTAACCTATACTAGGTACTCCGACAGCGAGTTTGAGTATCGTCATGTGCAACTCCCGAAGGCGATGCTCAAGCTTATTCCGGCCGACTACCACGACAAATCGAAGGGAACATTGAAACTCCTGTGGGAGGATGAGTGGAGGGCCATGGGAATCACACAGGTACGCTTGCCTACAAAGGGGGAAGCGACACGACAAGTGTGCTAATTTGGTATATGCAGAGTCTCGGATGGGAGCACTATGAGGTGCATGAGCCGGAGCCCCATATCCTGCTTTTCAAGTAAGATACCGCTCGCGACTTCTTGCCCATGTCCATCGCTAACTATCAGAAGGCGCCCCCTGAATTATCAACCACCGCAGTGAAGCAGGCCGAGATAGAGGTGACGACGAGAAGCATTTAAATCGGAGTTCAGTTTGCCTCCTTTCTTGCATCATCATGAGCAGCCTGGCTGCACTGTGAATGCTAGGGTTATATGGGCACGCCGAACAACACCACGATAGATAGGAGGATAATGCGCCTCACCCGTGTGTCAGAGTGTTGTTTCTCGACTAACGCATGAAGCGGGCGGTGAGCTCGCACAATGCACTCTCATCGCTTGGTTTCCAGCAGCGGGGTACATTAAGGGCGGTGGTATTTGCGTCGTGTGGGTGACGAACTGTGGATTGGAAGGTCAATTTGAACGCCGTCTTAAGGTTTGCCTGGCGTTGGGGTGTGGTTAGCATCGAGAGAGGGCAAGTCGCAATTGACGCCCGCCTGAATGATGATTTTGTTGGTTATTCCATAGGATCAACAAATAATAACCACAGCCTTTGAGCAGACCATGGCCAACTAAAGACCGCTTCAAGAGGTACTAAGTGTGACGTCCCGTTATTCTTTGGAATTGATGCTAGTGAGACTACCTTACATCATGCCTACTCCGGTGTTACCGGACTGGTCTGTTTGACACACAGCCACATTTTTAAAGAAACAAAGTTTACTGATCCCTCCCAAGCAGGATTGGAGTAACAACCGGAACAAACGGCCATCGGAGAGAGGGGTTTCCCAATCTGTGTAAATTCAAGATTCCAATTTGGGAATCGGAGTCGCAGCGGAACGGCAACTGAGAATACGACGCCGGGTTCAGCGGAACATCCCCCAGATTATTTCGAGCAATCAGCATGCAGCAGTCGCTTTTTGTCGGCAAATCACCATCCGAAAGTGGTCTTCGGTTCTGGACACATTTCATCTTCCCGTCGCGACCCCCTCTCATCTCCTCAATGCTGATTGTTAATAAATGAGGGGCCGCCCGACGTCACCCGGAGCCACCTTCACGATGAATTCTACGAATTCTGAAGAGCGAAACGCGAGAAGATACCGCGACTCTCCCCTGAAGGTCCATTCCGTTTTTGATAATTGGCTTCCAGAAGCGCCAAGACTTTCGTTTTGCGGGCCGTTTTCGATGCAGGCCTCGCCTTGATAAGCTCTTATCGCCAAATGTCCTCTTTGTAATAATAAGGGCCGCCACCCATAAGTTCGGACCACATCTCCGCGACCTCGACGTTTCAGGACGGGCCTTGGGAATTGTCCCGGCCACACCAGAGCTTCGTTTACATCGCCAAAAGCTGGCCTCTGTAGTTTCGCCCCGGGGCCTCCCGAAGTCAACACATTCTAAACGACCGGCAGGTCGTACCACCAAGCCGACCCTATGAAGTCGGCTACGCGCCTCTTTTACCTGTCGGTATTTGCCCTCTGGGCCCCTCAAGTCCGATGTCAGAACCCGGACCCGAGTTCTCCTTTACAAGATGCCTGCGCGGTATGCCCTTCTAAGTTTATTGCTCGTTTACACGTCTGTTGGCGCTGCACTGTCGCATTGCGCCCAAGTGACGGTTACCTCGGCGACTCAAGTTCGCTTCTTTCGTTCTAACGGCTCGCTTTGGCAGATCTCACCCAAAGCTATCGTCCACGATGCATGCGCTTCCTATTCGACGCTTGAGCGGCTGAACCGCAACGTCAAGCCGGCACTTGACGAGCTGACGCAGACGACCGACTTCTTTTCGCATTACCGAGTCAATCTCTTCCACAAAAAATGCCCCTTTTGGGATGACGAGAATGGGATGTGCGGGAACATCGCCTGCGCTGTCGAGACACTGGACAATGAGGCGGATATTCCATTAGTATGGCGTGCGAGCGAGTTGGGCAAGCTGGAAGGCCCTCGCGCACACCATCCTGGCAAGAACCTGCAGAAGGAGCAGCCCGACCGGCCGCTGCAGGGACGCTTGGGTGAGGATGTCGGGGAGAGCTGCGTGGTGGAGTACGATGACGAGTGCGATGAGCGAGACTACTGCGTTCCGGAGGACGAAAGCGCAAGCTCAAAGGGCGACTATGTCAGCTTGCTGCGCAATCCGGAACGCTTCACGGGATACGCAGGTGACGGGGCGAAGCAAGTGTGGGACGCCATTTACCGGGAGAACTGCTTCCAGAAGAGCTCCTTTCCGCACTCGGCGTCCCTCGGAAAGGACAAGTCAGTTAAGGGCCCGGCCGCCATGGATTTCAGAGCTGTGATTGAGGCTGCGGGTCGGCAACAGGTTTTGGAGGAACATCGGCAGCATAACCCGCTGACGCCCTTCGTTGCGAAGACGGGTCTGGAGCACGAAGATGAGTGTTTGGAGAAACGCGTGTTCTACCGCGTCATATCGGGCATGCACGCGAGTATCTCCACGCACATCTGCTGGGACTACCTCGACCGGACGACCGGGGAGTGGCAGCCCAATCTTGAGTGTTACATGAGCCGGCTACACAACTTTCCGGATCGCATCAGCAACCTCTACTTCAACTACGCGCTCCTAACCCGCGCCATTGCCAAGCTTGGGCCCTATCTCTCCGAGCACCAAGATTATACCTTTTGCACGAGCGATTCCGACCAGGACACTTTAACGAGGGACAAGGTCATGGCCGTCACGGACAAGGCAGCAAGCGTGCCACAGATTTTCGACGAGAGTCTCATGTTCAAGAACGGCGAAGGCCCTTCTCTGAAGGAAGATTTCCGCAACCGCTTCCGCAATGTCAGTCGCTTGATGGACTGCGTAGGTTGCGACAAGTGCCGCCTTTGGGGTAAGCTTCAGACAGTCGGCTACGGAACCGCCCTCAAGGTGCTATTCGAGTTTGACAATAACGACCACCCCGCTGTCCCGATACTGAAGCGCACCGAGCTGGTTGCTCTGTTCAACACTTATGCGCGGTTGAGCAGCAGCCTGAGTGCTGTGCAGCAGTTCAGACAGATGGTGGAACAGGGCCGAGCGGCCGAGAAGGCTGAGGCGGAGCGACCTAAGGAGGCCACAAAGGTCAACGTGATCCCAGACTGGGCAAAAAAGCCACGGCATGCCGTTGTGCCCGAGTCGTCCGAGGTGGCTCCGTCGGCAGCTGTTGGAGCGGACGAAACTCTCGAAAAGGACGACGGTGCGGAGGGTTATCAAAACCGGACTGCCAAAGAGGAATTCGATGACGAGCTGCAGAATGTGATCAGGGCCTTCAAGTTCGTCGTGAGAAGTTGGTTCCATGTTCCATCACACGTGTAAGCTCCCCCAGATAGCACATTCTGTTTTCGAGAACATCCCGCTGACCCTTTTGCGCGTATTAGGTGGGCCATAGTCACCTCCGAGTTGAAACGGCTCTGGCAGTTCTACATCGGCCTACCCGTCTCGCCACGGTCGTGGGGTTACGCTCGGGTGGATGAGTTGTAAACAAGCAAGGGAGCGTCGTTGTTTTCCTTCTCTTTCTTCTTTGTGGTTAGCATTGCATCGTTGCATGGCGGACTTTGTTGATTAGAGTCGCTACTGGCGTTTGGCATAAGACGGACTGTTTTGTTTCTTTTCCATTTTTATTCCTCGATTTATCGCAAAACGGCGATGCATTGGATACATTTTGAATTCTACAATGACTAGTGTCGGATGTCACAGTGCTGCCTAGGAAATACATACATATATGTCTTTACACATACAGGACCTAAACAACACGCCGTTTGTGGCGTCCAAATTCCCTTATTCGCTGCTATGGGTTCATAACCCAAGTAGATTCCTTCTACCCTCTGCACCACCCCTTCTCCCAGGTTTTACGAGAGGAACATGGGTAACAACGTTCCCAATTTTAACCTTGACCCCTTCAACGGGAACACGCACCTCTCGGACACCCGTGCTTGACCCAATGTCATGATCAAACACCTGACGAGTCAAGTCAACAAGCTCCTCCGTCGGCTCCGCAAACGACCACGCTATAGAGATGTGAAATGCGTTCCCAACACCCCTTTTCCGCCTTTCTTTCCCACCCTCCTCCTCCGCCCACTGGTACAGTCCTGGCTGCCCATATTTCTCCACTACCGCATTGCACTGTTTCAGCAGGCTCGTTAATTCCGGGTTTGGGTTTAGGTTCGGGTTCGGGTTCAAGTTCAGGGTCTCGTCCTCATCAGCAGCGCCTAGACTCCGCACCCGTAAAACTAAAAACGACCGACCACTCTCCACTGTGCGATGCCACTCTACCCTATCCCCGCGCAATTCAAACACAGGCACATCCGCCGCCACCGCGGCCTGGACATCCCGTAGAAACGCCTCCTTGGTCTCCGACGAGAGCACAATCGGCTGCGACAAGCTGATGTGCAGCGGCAAAGGTGCGGCGAGGCCACTGGTTAGGAAGCTGGTGACGTCATCTCCCGTTGCCGACTTTGTCTGGGACTGGAGGCGCGCGAGTTGCGCGGAGAGGGAGGCGTGAATCGAGCGCGGCGGGTGCCATTCGATGTAGATGTGGCTGGGCCAGTGGCCGTGGACGTGGGGGTTTTGGCGGGTGCGGCCTTGGTGCAGCGAGGGATCGTCGTAGGTGGTGGTGCGGACGGTGGAGGCGTAGAGGTCGTGGAAAGAGGCCGGGAGAGGGGGGAGAGATGATGCGGTTGTGGTAGTGGTTGTGGAGGTCGCTATTGTGTCATTCAGCGTTCGGAGGGGGTCATGAGTGGAGCTGGAACCGGAGCCGGAGCCGGAGCTAGGATCAAGGCCGGCACTTGGGCCTGGGGAACCCGTTCTTGGCTTCTTCCTTGCAGGAGTGTCGGTCGGCGATGCAGAGCCCTCTGAATCGGACTCGTAGTCTACGAGAGCCATTACCCCGTGTGTTTCAAGCCCGGATAAGGCCTGCTTCTGACGGGCGGTATTGTGGATGCCCTCCGAACAGGTCTTTTTGTTTCGTTTTGTTTCCGTGTGGAGACCGGCCCGGTGGGCAGACCTCAGGCCGATCGCAAACCTTGCCGCAGCCACGTTTTAGTGTCGTAATCTGATGTGCTGAGGCGGGAAAGCTGAACACCGGACGACCTGACCAATCCACGGCTGCGGACGTAAAACGCCGCAAACAGGTCCCTGAACCCCGAGCCGCCAAGCAAAGACGCAGTTACGGGCAGATCGCTAGGGCAGCTGAGTGCCTTACATCCATGGATGCATACTGCGGCCTCGGGAACGCGGGTTGAGCTGCAAGAATGCCCGTGTAAAAGGGCCGGCCAGTGATTCGGGCTGTTCTTCTACACCCGATTTTATCCCCTGCCCCAAAAGAAACGCTGAAAATGAGGGTCGGTGTGAGAATGGAACCAAAACATCGGCCTCGAACTAAGACGAGGCGAAGCGGGCGGGCAAGTGGGCAAACCTTGTTCACAAATGATGTTCTTTGATTGATGACGGCTTGCTTTTTTCCTTCTTGAAAGAAAACTTGAAGGAATTAGGGTGATTCCATTTCGCAACAGGACGACCACCTAGGCGGTTGCTGCCCCGGAAATTTGGCTGCACTTTGGCCGGTCACACAAAACTGCTCGGTTCCCGAGGTTTTGACCAAATGCCGTTCCAGTTCTTTCTTTCTTGACACCTTTTACCGTGAAACTTAGAAGAAACCCAACCACAAAGTTCAAAGCTTCCGATACGCAGCCAGTCCAAGATCACGAAAAGTTTCGTGCAGTCCGCCCACTCCGACTTCAACCATGACCCACAGATATGACCCCCGCTCAACTGATGACCCGCTAACAGTGGCATTGCGCCGCCACTACACAAAAATGAGCGACAGGGGCTCCGACGACGGACTTCCCGACAAGCAATGGGTGAGTGAACCCTTTTCCCTTGCTCTGGGCATCCAATTCCTCAATCCACTTCATACCTACCTAAACCCGCGTGTGCGGCTTCCTCCAGATGGAATCTTCCCAACATTTATGGTTCGCTCTCATCGGGCGGTTTCCTTTGTTTTCGGCTTTTTCTTTTTCTGTTTTTCCTTTTGCGCAGTACAAAACTTGGAGTCAAGCCACCTCATTCGATGACGCTGGGTTGCTGCGGCCTTCCATGAGGTCTCACAGCGCTTACCCCGCCGCACATGCGGCTTGAATGGACTTGGAGACGCATCACCCACGATCCCTTTCATACCCAAAAGCTTGGGGCTTCGCTTCTCATTTCTGCCAAATCCAAGGCATGGAACGGCGGGGTATATCCAACTGTGCACCTGAGCCAACCAAGATGGTGACTCGACGGGTTGTGGCCCACCATTACGACAGCAGCATTTCGACGGCTGCGAGGATGATCGCGGCCGATCGCCGAACCCCTGCGATCGCCCTTGAGGTTGCGTCACAGGTTTCCCGCCGCATCCATGGCATCGGCTGCCAAGTTCCAGGCCTCGAACTTTCGCCAACCTGCCACTCAGCACTGTCGACTGCCTTCTCTTATCGCCTGTACACGTACCTCCATACATAGACTCTATAGATCCGATATTTCCGTTCCCAAACTTGCCCTTTGCTACGAAATAGTGTTGATCTTTTCCTCCGTCACTAACACATCTTCTTTGTACCTCCCTCACCTAGGCGTCTAAATATATCTTAGGTCCTCTTTACGATCCAGAACCGAACCAAGTGTGCGCACCACAGTACAAGCCACTCCCTATTCCGCCATCTCCCGAGAGTCCTGCCCGCGACTCCTCTAGCCAGAGGCGTCTCCGAAAGAATTCCATCGACGGCCGCCGCGAAGAGCTCCCGCTTCTGTTTCGTTCCCTCAGCTTGAGCCGCAGTCGTAGCAACAGTGTAAAGGACAAACCCTTACCCGCACCTCCGCCGCCACCACGCTCCAAGTATCCACCCCCGGCAGGCCTGGAACGAAAACGTTCGCTCTACACGGCAGCCCCCAAACCGACCCGTTGGAACCAAGGCACCATCCTCACTAGGGCTAGCAGCATATCCACTCCTCGGCCTAGCGCAGACATCATGGCCTCTATAGGAAACCAGACTAGCCACCGGCTTCGTGCTAGTTCCCTAGTTGAACGCTATCAAGGCGACAACCATCGCCGTCCTCTCGACAAGCCTTCAAAGGAACTTAGCACCGGAGGTGGGACCCAAGGGGAGAACGGCTTCCCTCGCCGGGCTAACTCGCTTCGAGAGCGTTATCCAGGCGACATGTCCCACCGCCCACTAGCCATGCTCACCAAACAGCATCGTGCTGCAGACCGGGCACCTCATCTGCGCACCCACCGCCGTCAGCAGCCGAGCGACCCAATCGACACCCTCGATCATACGGGCCCCGTGCCCGGCGCCACCTACCATCATGGCGGGCCCTTCGACGCCACGCTTAAGGAGCGTAACCTCAACAAGAAGTACGCCCCTGTCGACGCGGTTAAAGAGACCAACATGGAAGCCCTCAAGGCAACCCCGGTGGAGTACGTCCAAGACTCACTTGTCAAGCATGTGCCGCTCCAAGGCACCGCTGTTGTGCCCCCTGGCATGCAGGACGTGGGCGGCCGCACGATGGAGTACCAGGAAGGCGCCGACCTTATGCGTGAGGAAGACGCAGAGGGCGGACCGTACAAGCGCTGGGACCACGTTGTATGTATATCATCCCTTTCCCCATCAAGCTAGGATAGAAATAACTAACATCATTCAACCCAGCGCTACCGTGACGACGACTACAAGGGAAAAGGGGAGCCCGCCTTCTCCTACGACCAAGCTCGTCGCGAAAAGAAAGCCACCACCGCCCCGCATGCCGCAGAGGCCGGAACGGTCTACTACGAGATGCAACCCACGGCCTCAGCCACCTCCCGGGACGCCCACGCCTCCAAACAGCCCGCCGTCACAACAGCGACACGCGGCCTCCGCCGCCGCGCCGCTAGCGTTGGCAGAAATGACCGTGCCGGCCCTGCTACTACTGCCCACGCACAGCAGACTCGCCCGTTGATGGGGGGTTCCAATGGGTATTACGACGATGACGAAGATGGTGAGGAAGGTGGCGACTATGGCGACGATGAAGATGACGCGTGGGGCACTGGGACGTCGGGCGCTGCGCGAAGGAATAATGCGGGCTCCGGGGGCAAGAATTTGGCGCAGACGCTGAAGAGGCGGTTTGGGAGTCTGAGGAAGAAGTAGGGTGGCTATGCGGGCTACTACTGATTGGGAAGTGCGATTTGGAATGGATTATGTTCTGATGTTTTGATGATTGTGTTCATTACCCCCATTTTTGGTGCCCTTCTCTTTTCTTACCGCGAGTATCTTGACGTTTTTGTGTAGTTTTCTATGTTTTAAGGCGGATGCTGTGCTATCTGAGTAGTATGGAATGATTCGCTTTGACACTGAGGTAGCTTTAGAGCAGAATAGACACGACGGCAATGATTTTTCACCACCACTTTCCACATTCTCTGTCTTCCTTTTCTCCGTCGGAAAACGACGCAGTGGTGACATTACCGAACAGGCCACAGTCACAATAATCAGGGACAAGACACCGTGAGAATGAGACACCACATGCTAAATAGCCGTGTATACCCTCAAAACCTCAGAATATTATTATGATTCCTATCCATATCCCCGCCGTGATCTAAAAATACGTCATGCCCGCCCGCCCCAATACACTTTCCAGTTCCGCCCTCACTTCTCCAACCCCAGCATATCCAGCCCTCCCCGCCAACTCCACCTTCCTCGCCATCCCAAGCTCCATAAACCGCTCCAACACCGCACCATCCACAATACTCCGTCCAATCCCCGCCTCGACGCCCGCCGGCGGACAGTCGGCGTTGGCGAGCCGGTAGCCGCGCGGGTTCAGCCCGGCCGCGTGCGGCAACGAGTTAACGAGCTGCGCCGCGAGGGATGAGAGCCGGCGGTAGGCTGACTCGGAGAGGGGGCGTAGGGCGGCGAATGCGCCTGTGGGAGACGCGAGGAGGAGAAGGTGCGGGCGCTGGGTGGCTGGTTCGGCGTCTTCGCCGTCATCGGCCGGGTTGGTACCATTGGTATGGCCGTTGGGTTTCGATTTGGCCTTGGTTGCTAGGGCGCGGTCGCGCTCCTTATCGGCTGGCGTGGAAGCTGGGAGGAGGAGGGATCGGGTTGGGTGGTGGGCGCCAGTGTTGAAGGTGACACGGTGTAAGAGAAGGTGGCCTTGTAGGGATTTTGGGTCTGGAAAGGGGTGTCAGTTTAGATCTAGTATGTCAAGAAAAAAAAGAAAGAGAAATAATAGGGTTGTGTCAGGGAACAAACGTACGCTCGGGATCGAACTGTAGGATGTGCATGTGGCCTTCAGCATCAGCGGCTACAATGAAAAGCTCCTTTCCGTCAGGCAGAAAATCCGCGTTCAGCACTTCCAACCTGGTTGAGCTCTTGCCGAACAAGATCATCTTGTACGGCTCCTCCGTGTACCCAGTAAACCACACGCCCTTGAACGCGTCCGCCATTAGACACAGCCCGGTCTTTGGCAGCTCCTTCGCCGCGGTCACGTAGCAATTCATATCCATGAATGCCACGGGAAGAAGGGTGCCATCTTCCTTGAGACCACGCACCATGCACTTTTGACCTTGCGCAACTAGCATTAGGCCTTGTGTGCCAATCTCAGACAAGGCCGTGACTGCGCCTCGCGGGATGTCTTCTTTGGCTACTAGTTTTAGCTTCTTGCTGGTCTCTGGGCGACCGGGCTCGGGAATGACGTCCGCGATGTCATACACGTAGACCCGGCCGCGAGTTGGCAGGTCTTCGCCCTTAGTGAGTGCGGTGCCAACAGCGATGAGTTGTTTCCTCTCGTTGGTGAACTCGGAAACTTCTAGATTGAGGCTCTCCACGCAGAGGATGCTTTCGCAGGGCTCCATTTGGACCGAGTCGACAGCGGTCCAAGTGATAGGGCTTATGAGCCTGAGAGTTCCACGGTCGACAGTGGGCTTAAAAGAGAGGGCTTCCCGCGCCCATTCTTTGTGATAGTCATCGTCCTTTGGCAGCTCGAATTCTTCGGCGCCGTTGCAACCCACAACGTAGCTCTGTGTCGGTGAGTGATACGCCACGGCCGCAACATCTTCTCCGATGGATATCTTCTTGACCGCCAATCCGGTCTCCGCATAGCTAACGTCTTGCGGCAGCTGGGTAACCCGAGCGACATGGTGAGAATCTGCGTAAATGAAGCCGTGGTCACACCCCTCGGTGTGGAAAGGACTCATCGCGATCACGCCTGTTCCCTGCAACGGCAACACCCTCGGGGACGACTTCGATGACTTAATGATGAAGCTAGGGGACGCCCCTGGAAGAAACACGGTGCTGTACCCTCCAACGTTATTGCACCTCCGCATGGAGAGGAACCGGGGCTGGTGTGTGGCCTCGTCCTCATCCGCTTCCTCAGGGCTTTTGGCAAATGCCGCATTGGGGAGCTTTTGAAAGAACAACGTCTTGGAAAACTCCGAATCTGGCCCTGCCTTGTAGCGGAAGGGCTGGTAAAGGGTCAAGTCATCGTTGGCATGACGAAGCTGCACTCGATTAGTGATCCTAGCTAGAGAAAGAAATAACGGGATAATCGGAGGTAACGCACGATTAGGTATGGAGATTTATGGGTCGTGTCTCCCAGCTCAGCTACGATAATCTCAGCAATCGTCTCCTTTGCCGTCCCTTTTCTCGCGGCGTAGTCGGCGGAGAGGCCTGGCGGGATGTACGACAGCCCTTGGGCAACATAAATTGGCTTTGATAAGTCAGGGAGTCGATATATCTGCGCTTTGAGGTTAGAACCAGCGATATTTCTGCATGGGAACGAGGGCAAAACTAACATAAAGTGCACCGCTTGCACTTAGCAGAAACATAAGAATGCTATGCGTTGGTTTCGGCCCCTTGGTAGCAGTTTCTTCGGAAAAGGCGCCAGTGGTGTCTGCATATAAGCAGCCGGTGAGCCATTTGGTCGTGACGAGGTTTTGGTCCTCTTTTTCGAGCTCCTCGAGCTCGTTGTTGTTGTCGATTTGGGCAATGAAAGCACTAGTATCATCCCGGATAATAAGGAGGAATGGGTCTGCAATGCTTGCCGCGATGGCTCGAGGCTCCGCCCCGGTCTCTTCATCGAGCATTGGAACAATTTGACTGAGACCAAAATCTAATGGAGAAAGAAGTATCAAACCACAGGGTTAGCAACACGTCGTAAGCATGGGTCCGAGCCATCGTTTACGCCTCCAACATACCTCCGTCATAGCATCGGACTTCAGACTTGAGAATCTGAATGATCCTGCTGCTTTTCCCCATGGTTCCCGCCTCAATAGTAATGCCGGCTGCGGGATCAAACTCAGTGCCACCAAGACTCTCAAATCCGGCTGCGGTCAAGGCATACACATCTGACTTCTCGTACCCGTCCAGGTCTACCTTTCCGACAATCATGAATTTGTCGTACTGGTCAGGCATGTCGTAGTCTTTCCCTAGCGAATTCCCCCCTTTGTCACCCTGCAGTGATTTGGGAACCGGCTTCTTAACGAACATGGTCCAGAAGCCGCGTGCCTCGGGAAAGTCGAATCGCCCAATGACTTTAGGCTGGATCGCCAAACTCATGGTTGCGAGACAGGCCGACTTATCTCGACCAACGGCGGCAACTAACTGCAAGTCGCTGTGGACGCCGGACGAATTTCGCTCTTCTTCGCTCCCCGCGAGCCAAGCGGGTTGGCTGTATGTCAGCGCCTGAACGGGACCGACGTTGATGAGGCGATCGTGGATCCGGAAGCTGACGTCTCCGCTCAGGAGGCTGTTCACCGCAGACAAAGGCTGATGTCGAGGACTGGACTCTTCGCCATACAAATCGTCCTCGTCCTCCTCGTCTTCCTCCGCAAGATCCCCGTCGCCAACCCCAGGGTCTAAAGAAATATCCTTCGCTCTCCCTTTTCGCCGCCCACCTTGGGCCTGCTTCTTACCCCAACCAAAAAGAAGAGAGTCGCCCTCCTCCAGCCCGGCAAACATGGCATTTCGACCAATCCGCGAGACGGTCGACACCCGACCGGGCACGATGGAACCCCCGGAGGACGCGGGTAGTACTTTGAGCTGTAACCCAGATACCGTGCGGCCGTCGATTCGGAAGGTGACCGCCGCCATCTGGCCGTCGTTGAGGATGATGAGAAGCTCGCCGAGATCGGCTGTCAGAACGTCGATAGCGCAGCCTTCGAGGCGCAGGTTAAGATGAGATTGATCAACGAGGCTGAAGGAGGTGCACTGCTTGGCCATGGGGTTGACAGCTACGCCGTTGGGCTTGCCCGACTGGTCGATGTGAACTAGCTCGTTGGCGCCCACGAGTAGGGCTCCGCCCACGGGGGCCGGTAGAGGTACTACCCGGAAAAGGTCCTGAGGCAGCCCGCTAACTGACAGGATGGTAGTGGATGCTTTTTGCTGGAGGTCGAGTGTGAAGACCATGTAGACGTAGTGGTCCTTGCGGCCGAGCGAGTTTGAGGCACTGACGGTAGAGGCGAGAATGCCAAAGGTGGGCTCTCGGTACTCGTGCAGGAAGGCTAGGTGCACAGGATGGAGCAGGCTTGGGTCAAGATTGGAGAGTCGGAGGACAAATGACGGTGAATATGGTGTGTCTTCTATGTTGCTAGCTCCATTTATGACGGCGCTCGACGGGCCCTTAGCCGGCCGCGGACCGTCGAGCCCCTCATCCCAATCGTCCATGTCAATGTCCTCGTCGGCCTGCCTAAAGGGCAGGATGGCCAAGTTCCTAGCCCCAAACTTGAGCGCCGCGCATCTACTTCCAGGGTCCGCCGCCAGAAAGTTGGCATAGTGGCTCAATGGTGCAGCCCAGGGGCTCCCTTGAAGCTCTTCCTGCTCATAGTAATGGATCGATACCGTCGAAAGTGTGTGCCGCTCTGCGTCCCATTCGACGAGACTGAGCTTGGCGTCCTTGAACGCGATCAGGAGCGAGTCGCATCCGTGGCGCGCATTTGGAGTCTTGATCCTTGCCAATCCTGTTACCGTGCCGGCGAGCGGAATCTCTGAAGCGAGGACGAGCCTCGTGTTGTTGGTGCGGTCGGTCCGCGCAGCGAGACTATCACCGCCGAGGAAGGATGCTTCGAGGCCGTCGTCATCGTTGGCTACTCGGCTTTCGTATCGGGCCGCATTACGGGCTTTCTGTCCGGTACCTTGCGATAATGTGTCGGTCTCGACTGCGACGAGCTTTGTCCTGAAGATCTGAAGAAAGGAAGACTTGGCGACAACGAGGTTGGTGCCTTGTCCGGGGATGAAATGCAGTGTTGCCGAATGCGTGACTGCCGTAGGCGGCGTCAGCTCTGTATAGCACTGCATGGTGCGTACCTCATCGGCATATCTTGAGTTTTGGAACCGAAGATGTGATGCTGGCTAAGCTGTGAAGACGTCGGTGCGGTCGAAGCTTTGGGCGAGCTTCCAAGCCAGCAATTGGCCGTTGTCTGGGGAGACGCGCTTCAAACGCCCCGCGAAATTTGCTGGGCCCAAGCCAGGGAAGCTCGGTCCATTCACAGCAACTCTGACCCACCCCACTGTGCACTCGGTACATGTACGAGCCTGTACTGTAATTACCAATTCATGTTAACATGCACTTCGTCCATGGGGACCATCAACTCAGTTAACAGAAAACATGCCACTTCTGGTCCATTTTCCCATGCTTGCCCGCTATGACTGGTATTGCCGGGTTGTGCAGTTTCAACAGGTTACTTTTTTGAGGAAAAACCTAAGAGACCAACTCAAGGGGTGTAAATATTAGAAGTGTATTGTCATTATATTACGTTAATTACTACTGGCGTACGTTAAGCCTTCTCCCGTCTGCTTCTTTCCACTTTCTCCCAGGAGGGACCTGAGTGAATGGACACTTGATAATCTCGATGCGACCACCCTCAAGATGAGATAACGACGGGGATGATTGGTGCTGGACTGTCTCTCGGACTTCTGGCAGCCGTCGGCAGACCCGTTCGCCGTTCGCCGAGGCCGATGATGCGAAGCTGGGTATGAATCGACATACGAGTGGGCGCAGTGTTTGGAGAGAGGCGCACAATATGCCGCAGTTGAGTTCGACGATGGACCAGACGGACAAGTCCACGCTGCGTCAAATGGTTAGCTATGTCATCTTCACACAAAAAGCGCGGTCCACGGAAACTCTGCAGGGGATCATGGAGGTGAGGCAGCTCGGAACTCGACGTACTTGTTCCAGGACGGGTCATCCTGGTTGGTGGCCTTGGGAAGATAGGAAAGTCGAATGACGGAAATTATACAGGTACTAAATAAGATTGGTGAGTCAATTGGAGGTCGCATCGGGGCAAGGGAAGGCCGCTTACAAGAAGCCCAAGCAGAAGACAGAAAATATCATCATTTTCTGGTTCGAGTGCATAGTCATGCCATAAACGCAGGGTAACGGCACGGCAAAAATGAGAAAGTCGATGGCGATGTTCAGGACGGACGAGAAGTACCAGACCGGCAAGGTATCGAGACACTTGCCGGTCATGCTGGGAACGAATGCGGTGATTGGGATGCAGCAAATCCCAAGTAGGACGGCTTGTAGGACAGCCCAAAAGAGAACGAAGGAGAAGAGCCAGCGGCATACTCGGTCGGCGGTAGGGCTGCTGCTGGCAAAGATGCGCCGGTACTGGAGAAGGAAGGACATCTTGACGACATTGCTCGCGAGGTTGTAATTGAGGACGGAGGCATACAGTGCCTACAGAGTTAGTCTCAGCCAAATTGCACGATGCGTCCTGCGTGGCGGGCAGGATGGAGGAAAGAGACACGTACCCTCATCTGTTGTCGAACCATCTCCTCAGTCACAAGCCACACGTGTAGTCCCATGCCCCAGTGAAGTTCTGATAGAGTCAAGTCAGCCTTCTTTTGTCATTCCGTTTTTTTGGCGCCATGCTCTCCCATTTCTCGTCGTTATCCCACGCGGAGCACTGGAGGAAATAATTACCTAGCACCGCCTCAATCGAAGTCCCGAGGGCGAGAAACTGCAACGATCCGTCAGCATCCACCGAAAATACAAGGCTAGAGGGACGGCGGGTAGAGGGCCATACGAGTGCAACAACGACGAGCCAATCGTCAGATCCGGGAAGCTCGAGGATATAAATCCGGGTGTATATTCGTAAAAGAACGGCTAGCGTCGACAGCGCAAGAAAAGTGGCAGAGATGACAATGACCAACGACTGCTTCGACTCAACGGAGCCAGCGTGCTCAGGAATCAGCACCGCCGGCATCGTTGATTATCGCGGTCCCCCCCGCACGCGCGGTGAGGTTGTCGATGTTGTGGGCGACCCTCCTCGAGCAGAGCGATGGTGCCGGATCAGCCCCCCTCCTGGACGCACGGGCGGGAGATAGATGCCCCATATACCGGAGCGGCCAGTGCCGCTGATGGCTGCCACGGGCGTTCTTGGCCCGTCCTTGTTGCCATGTGCTAGGTTTTATTGCGATAGCGGTCACCCGGGCTCCCCTGTTCGGAAAGGAGGTCGATCTGCCGGCATCAGGCGTAGTGCCGTCTCGTTCCGCATCTCTAAAACAGCCTGCCCGTTCCTTCTCGGATGGGATTCACGTAATCATGTTTTATGTCCTCGACCTGTGTTTCTTCCCCTACGCGTGAAGAAGAGAGAACATTGAATCCATGGGCTGCTCATCGACCTGATAACCAGTACTCTGTTCTTGTTGGGCTGAGTGGCGCCCCTTCCCTTGAGAAGCAAGGCTGGTCCCGACCGTGTTTCCGAGATGCACATCACATCGCATCCTCCAGATGCCCCGGACTCCGACCCACTTAGTGTCCTCGAATCTATCCCCATTCCGGAACGATATTCCCCAGGATACCAGGGCTTCTCAACTCAACGCAAACCCAACGCAAGCTGTGAAATTGGCGACAAAGGGAGCACTCACCCACCCGTCACGCGTGACTCGTAACTCGTGGGGTATGGCATCGCGTCAGTGGGGTGACGACAGGGGAATCCATCGATATCCCGAGGAGGCATGCCGATTTCCGAGCGGGAACTTGCCGGCTCACGATCCCAAGGTGAATCAGGGCTCCTCCAGGGGTCCATTTTCGAGCGGCCCCAAAACGCCGCGAGTGGATTGGATGATGTCCTTCGTTGAAATGCGAGCTCCCCCTTGACTACTAGTGTACGCAGGAACCACATACACTTGATCAGGTGTAGTGAGGAACTAGTCAATGTCTAGGATGAATCCCGACCTGAGTACGAAGGAGTGTAGTGTACGATACGAATATCTTCAAGAACCACAGAAACCCCCACGGGTAGGATGGTGGCGTCCGGGACCAACCGATCGCCAGGGCTCTGTCAAGAAACTCCGACTCCCGGTCTCATCTTCTGAGCCGTGTCTCGCTCATATTCCCGGCCGCTTCCGGGGGCTGGTTCAGGAGAGTCGTACTGCGTACCTGATTGTCACTTTTTAGAAAGCGAAGTGAGCCGGCTCCCCCGCCCACGGTCGAGCAAATTTTGTTAATGTCGAGTTGATGCCCGTTTCTCTGGCAAATCACGTCCTCTCACCTATCCGCCTTTGGGGCTGACGAACTCATCGCGACACATTCTTTTTGAAGCGCGTTCCTTCTCAGAAGTCGGTAAAAAGTGTTGCAACTTCGTGGCTGAAACAATTGACCGGAACCGGTTGAGATTCACGCAATCTTCGAGAAATATCGGCTTAGCTGTGATGTGTTGGCCGTCCAGCAATGTTGACCGGAGGTCCAAAGATCCGGTTGCGAAACAAAAAGGGAGGTTCCAGCCTACATTTGGCGCGGCGGTAACGTACCGTATGTTACAATAGCACCGTTTCTGAAATGTATGACGTGGGATCGTTTGTCCCGTATGTAACGATAACAGGGATTTGGCCGCCGCATTGGGTCAGCATTGACTTCATGCATGCAGCATTGCGTCACAGCTTCCTGAGCTCCCAGCCAACTGCCCGCCGCGAACTCCTCGACGGTTCGTGCACGATGACCTCGCATCAACGACTTGCGTTTTGAAGCCGCCCCCTCACTTCAGTATTTCGCTCGACGGCCTTTGCGGACGGAGCTGCCGCTGCATTATTCAGCTCGTACGCAGCGTAGAAAAACGACATTACATCTCACAATGGCACCGGCAGGTCTGCTACAGACCAGTCTAATCTGGGTCGCGTACGGCGTGGCCGTTGCCCTGGTCCTGCTCGTCGCCGTCATCACCATACTTACCTGGCAGACGCCCCACGATCGATCCATCGCCGTCAGCCTCGTTTCGATTTTAAGCCTTACCGCGCTGCTCGCGACTGTTTTCCTTCTCCCCGTCGACATCGCGCTCGTCTCGTCGACTTCGTCCGTCCACCTCGGCGCAAAGAAAGATTGGGCCACGCCTGGTCGGATTGACGGCATCCTTCTAACACTTAAGATTGTGTATTACACGCTTTACACCCTCGATGCTCTACTATGTCTGCTCGTTATCCCCTTCACCTATTTCTGGTACGAGGAATATGACGAAGTGGAAGAAGAAGAAGGCACCAGCAGCCCGGGCTCTCGCCTTTGGCACGCATTGAAGTACACGCTTGGATTCGTGTTCCTTGTCGTGGCTCTCTTCCTCATTGGCTTCTTTGTGCCCGCCGCCGGCAACAACAATCCCGGAAAACACATGGACTTGGACTACTTCAAGCGCTTGTTGGGGGCTAACAATGGGGAGAAGGCGCTGACGTTCGGCATCGGTCTTCTCATTACCCTGGGAACTTTGCTCTATACCTTCTACACGGGTGCCGGTTTGGCTCTACTTCCCGTGTCTTTTATCAAATCTGCCCCATCTGTTTCCGCCCCGCAGCTCTCGGCAACAACTGCGTCGGACCTGGAGCACAACCGCGAGCTTCAGAGACAGCTGGAGATACGTAACACTGGCCGGCCTGAAGGCTTGTCTCAGAAGGACAGGCGGGAGCTGGACGCGTTGTTGCGTGAGGAGCGAACGCTGGTGCGCCGCGAACGGCTGGCGGCCGAAGCGCGTGGCGACGGCCGCAGCACGATTTACCGAATCTGGACCAAGATTGAAGCCATTTTCAGGCCATTGAAACTCCTGGGTGGCATCTTTCTGCTTCTGCTATCCATCCTCGTCTGGGTGTCCATGCTCATCAGCGGCATTGACAAGGCTGCAAACTCAGTCTGTAAACAGCACTGCGGGTACATCCTTGGCCACCTGAACGTCTTTCAGCCCATCAACTGGGTCTTTGTCCAGTCCGCCAAAGCTTTCCCCGTCGACTACATCCTCATGGCGCTCCTGATCCTCTTCTTCTTCAGCAGCTCCATCACCGGACTCGCCACCATCGGTATCCGCTTCCTGTGGGTGCGGATTTTCCAAATCAAGAAAGGCCGCACCGCACCGCAGGCCCTTCTCATCGCCACGGTGCTGCTGGCGCTCATGGTCCTCGCCATCAACTACGCCGTTGCCATGGTCGTCGCCCCTCAGTACGCCATCTACGGCACGCAGACCTTTTGTGTTAACCCGCCGCGCCACCCGGGCAAGCAGCCCGATTGCCGCGAGCATCGTGACATGGTGCGACCCTGTTCCGAGGCGTTTAGCGAGCCGGCTGCTAAGGACGTGTGCACACCGACCGTTATGTCGACCTTCCTCAACCGTGTGACGCTCAACTGGCCGGTGTTTGGCGCCGTCGATTTCTGGGCACAGTTTGCGTTTTTGGCGGTGTTTTTGGTCGTCTTTATTACCAGTTTGTTCCGTACACCGCGTCTGGATGTTAGTGAACTGGATGAGGAGGCCGAGGTAGATGAGGAGGAAGGGTTGTTGGCAAGCACCGGCCGGAGGTTTGGGGCTACGTGGGGGGATATTACCGGCCGGGCGAAGAGGTCGGCTGGTACTGGTGGGCAAAGCCGAAGTTATGGTACGGCGGATGGGCAAGAAAATGGAGGACAATCAGGTTCGCGGGATTAAGAAACGATATAGGAAAATGAAAACCGGAAAGAGCTCGGGAGGTTTGGCCAGTTTTCGATGGTGAGGAGGGGGTCTTTCGGAACGGATTATGAGCTTTCGCTTTTGCCCAAAATTGACACACTTCAAAACCGGTATTAATATAGGTATGGGGCGGCAAAACGCGGGGGGTAACGGACAGTTTGGGCGGATATCTCTTAAGTATAACAATGCGGTTTAGTAAACGGGAACTGGCAGGATGGATGGTCTGGTTTATGGGAAATCATGGCGGTCTTTTTATTGTATACATATGTAGCGCATAGCTCGGGCTTTCATAAACGTCGACTCTTCTACGTCCTTGTCCTGCCCTTTCTTGCCATGCTTGCCCACAACAAAAAAACGTCTCTTTTCCCCAGTGGTACCTAGTCGAAACGACGACATCGCCCCGGCAGATCAAGGTCTTCTACGCCCTTTTTCAACCTTCACCCACTCGTGCCCTCTCTCCTCAAAGCCAGCCGACGGGCCTACATGCATCTCCTTCCAGCAACGCGCACAATACATGTCACCATCACAACCCATGCACTCAATTACCCCGTCTTCCAAACAAACGACGCACCACGTCTTTTGGTCTTCGTCTGAGTACTTCTCAGAACGTAGCAGGCCAGTGCCGCTGCCCTGATTTCCGGGGGTGTTGCGGTCCTGGGGCCGGAAAGTGGGTGCGGAGGGGAGACCAAGCGCGTCGACGGATCCGAGGCCGCGGAGTGAGGCCATGCGGGCTGAGAGGTTTTCGTCGACGGTGTCGTCATCCGGGGTGTCGACGGGGGCTGGGTCGAGGAGCTGGTAAGGGACAGTAGGAAGGGTGAAGGGGTTATCGTCCTCGGTATTCAAGGATGCAGTGTTGGGATGTGCTCCTTGATGTGGTGAGTGATCCCCGTCTTCTGATACATCCTTTGGCGGTGGCAAAGCGCTAATTTCATCCCGTATTTGCGAGAGTAATGTCTCGACATCGCGTGTCATTTGTTCGCCGTCCGGACTGTCATCGTCATCCTCATTATCACCATTATCACCGTCACTGAGAGCCTTGGAGGGACCACGCCTTGCGTTTCTCCGGAAAGACTCGATCAGGTCATTCACCTTGCGCGCCTCATCCTTTGGTCCGGTATCGAGGGGCAGCTCAATAACCTCCTCCGCGGTGAAGTCGAAATCTTCACCCCCCAAGGACTCTAGAAGCTCGTCCAAGGCATCCTCATCGCTTGCAAAGGGGGCGGCTAAACGATACGAGGGCTGTTTCTGAACGGAGGATACTTGGGTCTCTTGAGTTGCCGAAGATGGCTGGGGGCTTTCACCCTCCTTTTGAGACGTGTTTGGAGGTCGCACCGGTTTATCGGCTTCAACGGTCACCGTCTCCTGCGCAAGTGGTGATGGCTGGGAGGCGTGTTGGTCCTGGGCATCGCCATGGTTGGCGCTTCTTTTTGTCGGTTGGCTTCTCAAAACTCGCAACCTCGCGGCTAACGCATCTTCCTTTGATACCGCCCGAGCCTCCGCATCGAGGGGGGCTACAGTGCTTGTCGCACGTTTGTCTTAGCCCGACGCTCTCCTTTGACAGCAACAAAGAAATGTTTGACGGGTGAGTGCGGATGTTTCTAATGGTGGGGCGGGATTACTTTGTTGGCTTGTCAAGCTTGTCCAATGTGACGCCCGTTGGCTTGAGGGCATTCAGCCTGTCCAACAGGGATTGGTCATTCGGAGGGGGAGGTGGCATATTCACGGGTTGATCTGGTGAGCGGACGGGCGCAATACAGAATTGCGGGGTGGGTGATTTGATTGCAGTCTTTGCTTCCCGTTCGCTGCGAAGCGAGATGCTGAGCGTTGAGCAAGGAACTTTGTGGTTCGACGGCGGGACGGAGCGTATTACAGAAAATGGACCAAGGTAATGATACGTATTGTCGTGCGCGCGTTGGCCCTCGGGTGGTGCGCTGTGCTGACAGCCTGACAGCGAGGCGGATTGCAAGGCCGACGCCATGCCTATTTGGAATCAAAGTGGGGCGCCCGTGTCTGTAACTACTGCAGTTATTGGTCAATTGACGAGGTCCGTCCACTGATCAGCCACAACTGAGCTTGGGAGCCACTTGGATGTCTCCCGTTTGTGAGGGAACCCATGAAGCTACGAATACGGATACATCGTCTCCTCCGTAGTGTATGATGCGCAAGATGGCACTGGAGGGCGCCCGGGGTTCGTCAGATTGGCCAAAGTTTTGGGGCTACAAGCCACCTTCCGGAAGGCGAAGCGGTACCTCAAAGGCTTCCTTTCAAGCCTCCATTGTGGCACTGTGGCAAAGCATAGTGTAAACGCAGGCATGGGAACATTGGATGGGTGGATGGCCCTGGGGAAGTGGTCCACGCGTGCCGTGCTCCCACGGTCTGGGGATAACGTTGGGTGGCAGCGACGTCTTTGATGCGAGTGCGAGTCCGCCACTTTCCCAGGGTTCGGCTTGGCACACGCACAAGTACTTGCGCTAACCAATGACCATGATGGCAAGCATGGACACCCAGCGGCGCTTCCGTCCATTCGGGTGGAACGTATTTCGTATATCAACACCGAGATCCTGTTTCTGGACCTCCCGTCATATTTTCCAACTCACGATTTGCTTGTCAACCCCACTATCCGATCCTGTACATCCTAGGATCCTAATTTCTCGGAGCACATTTCCGGCTTCTTTTTTTCTACCCTCCTCGACCGTACCATCATGAAGTTTGCTTCCCTCGTCTTTGTCGCGACGCTCCTCAGCGACGTCGCGGCCGGTGCCCTTGTCGCGCCGCCCGCCGCAGAGGTCGCGATCCGCCAACCAATGCAAAATACCGAACGCGACGAGTCCTCGAGCGAAGAGTTGTGGAAGCGCAAGGGCGGCGGTGGCGGCGGTGGTCGTGGAAGTGGTGGCGGACGCGGTAGCAGCGGTGGCAGCAGCGGTAGTGGATCTGGATCGTAAGTGAATAGTACTTTGTTTCTATACTGCTCCCTTTTGTCGTTTCCTAGCGTGGCGGCCCCAACCCGAATTTTGGCAATCCATGAAAGTCCGGTTATGGTAACCGGACAACGACTAGGGGTTCTGGCTCAAGTGGAAGCTCTGGCTCAAGTGGAAGCTCTGGTTCGAGTGGAAACTCTGGTTCAAGCGGAAGCTCCGGCCCCGGCAGAGGGGGAACCAGCAGCGGGGGGGCCAGCAGCGGGTCAAATTCGCAAGGCCGGTGGGTTTTGGCTTCATTCATTCTGCCTCGAAGCATTGATTTCCCCCCCACGCCCTTACTCGAAATGGTTACTAACGGAACATATCATTAGCGGCGGCCGAACTACCCCGACCCCTACCTATGGTGGTGGGAGATACTACGGCGGAGGGTCGGCGAAACCGTACAAATCTGGCGGTCGCTCACCCTCAGGCATCCTTCCCGTGTTTTTCGTTGCTGGCGCCCTCGCCTTCTGGCCCGGCGTCTGGTTGTACGGCGCCCACCTGTATCACTACGACAGACCCTACCACTTCTACAACCAGTCCAGCCAGCGCAATGAGTCCAAGCCGGTAGACTGCGCCTGCTCTCCGAATGGCGACTGTGGCTGTGATGACAACGACAACACAGATTACTTGAAGGAGCTGATCGGCAACGGCAGCTATGCCAGTCTCAACAAGTCCCTAATCGACGTTGCCAACGTGAACGGTACTAGCACTCTGCTCATCAATGGCACTCTTCCTGCCGGTACTGCCGATGCAGCTGGGAACGCCGCTGGTGATGGACTCCACGCCTTGCTACAGCAAGCCGGTTGGTGGCCTGTCGTTGCCACAGTCGCCACCATCGTTTTTGCGGCCTAGACAATTCTCGGGATTCTCGGCGGGGGATCTTTCGTTTCTCAACGCCCCTTTTCCGTTGAAAAATGGTTTCAGGAAAAGGGCAGTCTGAGACCAACACCGCTTTTGCTTCGATTCTTTAAGGGTATACCCATCAGTACAAAAGGCGTTCGGGCGCAGACTTGGGGCGGTCGAGATGAGTTGTGGTGGCTTGAACTCGAGGGGTATGGGGCATAGCCGCCATCGTTGGGTACCTAATGCCCCGGGTTTAGGGCAGCGAACAGTTTACGATAAATAATGCTCAATATATGATTTCTCAATGTTGGCGAGTGCAAAAATGGTCTTGGGGAAGTGCACGAGGTCTCAAATTATATGGGTATTTTGTGGCCTTTCGACACATTACTCTCCTTCAGTGATAACAGCGGCTCTCTCCGCCCTTCTCTTCACTGCCCAATCGCCCAACTGCTTCCAAATCTCTTCCTTCTCTTGTGGCTTCAGCGTTGCGGCCAACCCGCTCGTGCTTGTAGCCACAAACAACCTAGCTCCCTTCCAATTAGGATTATACACTACCCCATCCTCCTTCTCCTCCTCCTTTTGCACCCCTTCCTCCTCCAACACCCCCATATTCTCGCTCTCGTCCTGCCACCCATACCGAAACTCGTTCGCCTTCATCGCCTTCCCATGCCTCACGCGCCAAACACTCTCCCAGATACTCTTCCCCACAACACAAACGGCCTCAGGCCGCCAGCGACGTACCTTCTCCTCCAAAATAGCCACACCATCGTCCATCTCGGCCTTGCTCAGCTCGGCACCGTTGCGGCTAGGCCGCGCAACGATGTTGGTCAGACCGAGCGAGTACAGCGCGGGCATCTGACGGTCCTCGGTGGGCGCGCAGAGGCGCGGGGTCACGCCAGAGGAGTGGAGGAGACGCCAGAAGCGGTTGGTCGGGTGGGCATAGGCGTGGCCGCTGCGGGCCGTTTGGACGCCGGGGTTGAGTCCGATGAAGAGGATGAGGAGGTTGGGAGCGATGGCATCGGGGAGAAGGGGGAGATGCTACGTGTGAGTGTCAGTATGGGGGTTTCATTTGATTTTTATTGTTATATTTGATGTGAATCCGTAAGGGGAAACTTACTGCATAAGTTGAAGGGGGCGCATAGGAGGAACTCTGCCGGGAGCGTTTTCGGCCGGAGGGTGAAGCTACGTTGGTAGCGGATGATGTTGAGGGAGAAGAGGTATTGCTGACCCCATCATCTAGCTGAGACTGCGCTTTGCGCTTAGATGGAGAGCGAGAGGCCCCGCGGGACGATGGTACCGAAAGTGTGGTGGCTGATGATGTGCTCTTCCCCGCTGGCCCTGTGGGTGTCTCGGAAAGACGTGGACTCCTTCGACGCTCTTTATCCTCGAACCGGAAAGTGTCAAGCTTGAGGCGGCCCTTAAATGTGGGCGCAGGTTGTGGTTCTTCCTCGGTATTTGGTGACATGGTTGTGAATTTGGTTGTGAATGTTACGGTGTAAACTGTCGTCACAGATTCGCAGTCGTCACAAACTCCTTGTCGCTCTCTCGTTAAGTTCAGGGGAGCACATTAAGGGTGGTCAAAATCTAACGTCACCCTCGAGTGAGACAGAGAGCGAGAAAAGATGGACAGAGATGAGTCCGAGTATACAAATAGCAGCATCGTCAGATTTTAATAGAGGACCGCTCTCGTTCACCCCCTGGCTCGGCTGGTGGCGATGCAGGCAGCAAAAGGCTAAGGGACATTAAAGCCAAGGGTTTCGGGGCAATTTCCGCCCGGTTTGACCCATTTCATAGGTTCGTCTTTTACGGTCCCTTACACGAACGTCACCGGATGCATTTCATTACTGTCGCCCTCGAAAGCAAGCCCGCGAGCTCTCTTGATTCAAAACTATTGTTTTTCTCAACCGCGGGAACACAGGATTAATATGTCTAGACCCGGCAATGCAGACCGCCCCAACCGCTCAGCGAATGGGACTTCAACCCTGTTGCACACGGTGGGTCGGGCTTGGTCTCACTGGAGCTGGCTCAGGTTGGCTCTGCGCCGTGGCGCATGTCGCGCGTTGCGGGGCACTCCCGGCAGTGGACCTCAGATCCCGCCCGAGACGGGACCTGAGGGGACCTGCCTCGTGTTTGTTGGGCTTTAAAAGGATCCCACTTGAAGTTGAACAGCTACCTCTTTGCAACAACTGATTTCTTGAGATCTCCATCAAGCTTTTCCTCTCAACACCAATTCCACGTCCCGGTGCTTTCCCGGTTCTGTTTTCCGTGTCTTTTTGTTCCCAACCCCACATCGCTCACACCATGGACGCCATCCAGCACGCCCTGCATCGGTCAAGCAAACATGCCCCGCAGCAACCAACACCCCAAGAGCTGTCCGAGCTCAAGCACAAGTACGAGCTTGCCGGACAAGGCCAGGTCTTCACCTTCTACGATTCCCTAAACCCAGCTGAACAAGGCGCATTGTATCAGCAGCTCCTCGGTTTCGACCCCATAAACATCAACACCATCACCGCTAAAGCTCTTGCCCCTGCCAAGACGGAACAAGATGGCGGGGCACCAAAGCTCGAGCCCCTGCCCGAGTCCGCCAGCGCCAGCATCTTGGACTCCAAGCCCGAGGACATCAACCGCTGGTACGCGGAGGGTCTCGACCTGATCGCCCAGAATAAGGTCGCCGTCGTGCTCATGGCTGGTGGCCAAGGCACCCGGTTGGGCAGCTCCGCCCCCAAGGGCTGCTTCGATATCGGCCTCCCATCGGGCAAATCGCTGTTCCAGATCCAGGCGGAGCGTATCCGCAAGATCGAACAGCTGGCCGCCCAGAAGGCCGGTCCTGGCGCCAATGTCACCGTCCCCTGGTACGTCATGACGTCCGGGCCTACGCGCGGCCCCACCGAGAAGTACTTCAAGGAGAAGAACTTCTTCGGCCTGAAGAGCGAGAATGTGTTCATCTTCGAACAGGGTGTCCTCCCCTGCATCTCCAACGAGGGGAAGATCCTGCTGGAGGGCAAGGGCAAGGTGGCCGTGGCCCCCGATGGCAACGGCGGAATCTACAACGCGTTGGTCGAGTCCAAGGCGCTGGATGACATGAAGAAGCGGGGCATCGAGCACATCCACGCCTACTGCGTTGACAACTGCCTCGTCAAGGTCGCCGATCCCGTTTTCATCGGCTTCTCGGCGTCTGCCAACGTCGACATCGCGACGAAGGTCGTGCGGAAGCGCAACGCCACCGAGAGCGTCGGCCTCATCGTCCTCAAGAACGGCCGCCCGGATGTGGTGGAATACAGCGAGATCGACAAGGACATTGCCGCCGAGGAGGACCCCAAGCAGCCGGGCGTGCTCCGCTTCCGCGCCGCCAACATTGTGAACCACTACTACTCCTTCCGTTTCCTTGAATCCATCCCGCAATGGGCGCAGAAGCTGCCCCACCACGTCGCGCGGAAGAAGATTCCCTACGCGGACCTCGCGTCTGGCGAGACTATCAAGCCGACCAGCCCCAACGGCATCAAGTTGGAGCAGTTTGTCTTTGACGTCTTCCCCCTCCTGGAACTGAGCAAGTTCGCCTGCATGGAAGTGCGCCGAGAGGATGAGTTTAGCCCGCTCAAGAATGCCCGTGGCACCGGTGAGGATGATCCGGACACCAGCAAGTACGACATCATGGCCCAAGGCAAGCGCTGGGTCGAGGCTGCTGGCGGTAAAGTCGCCAGCGACGATGCCAAATCGGGCGTTGAAGTTAGCCCGTTGACGAGTTATGTAAGTTGGGTCGACGACTTTGTATCTGTGGGATCATCCTTCAATCATACTAACCATGACTTAGGGCGGCGAGGGCCTCGAGCAGGTGGCTGGCAAGAATGTCCCGGTCGCGGCTGCGTTGGAGTTGAATTAATGTGTCGATGCCAACGTGCTGGCCCAACCTAATATCGATAACCTAGGAAGATGGAGCTATATACTGTTAAGCACTAGTCGCAAGCAAAATGAAGTGGTTATCTTTACCATTGGTGGTGTGGTTCTCCATGTCATGCTCGTAAACCCTGCTTCGTTCACTGATAACACAATGAATAATGTCTTTGACCATTAAAAGCACGCCTTGCGAGTAGTCATGAGTAGTCATGGGGTCGGTCTCAGGACCCGATCATGCATCATATATTAAAATCAACGTTAGGTACTCGCTCATCAGACGCTGATACCCATTGAACCTTTTGTGTTTCTCCCTCCCCCAGGTCCCAATGTCTATAGCCCCCCAAAACCCAGCCTGTGTAGAAATTATGGAAATCAACGGAGAGCAGAAAGCCCTGTACCAAGTAGCCTTTGCCTATCCATTTCTCGAAAGACCCTTTACGAGCTGTTGAGGAAGCTCAGGTAGCAGTTCCACCCAATGCTGATAACGTTGACAAACAACAGGCGGTGCTGCAGCGGCACCAGCTTGAAGTTGGCCATCTGCACAAACGGCCAGATCATCCAGTTGGTCAGCAGCGCGTCGGAGTAGCTCTTCTGCAGTTTCTCAGTCGGCGAGGTGCCTTCGAGTACCGCCATGCTGCTGAGGAACACGCCGATAAAAGTTGGCGCGAACACGCCCTGGTCGCACGCCACGCGCGCTAGGATGGTCGCGTTGGGCGAACGCAGGTTCACATGGCGAGAGAGGAACTTGAACCAGGTGGCCGCGGCAGGGCCGAAGACAACTAGTGTGAAGTGTTAGTAGCCGGAGAGACAAAGAATATGATATTGAGAAAATTAAAGGCCAAAGGGTGTAATCTCCATGGAGAAAAAAGAAATGAACATACCACCGCCATAAAGGGCCATGCGCCCGGTCCGAGTAATATCGTGCTTCTCAATACCTTTCTTGTCGACTAGCTGCTGTGCGGCAACATCGCCGACCGCGAACAAGACCGAAGTGGTGACGGCCTGGGTAAAGAGGGGGCGGGCCGCCAGGCGGGCTTGGTACCTAAATGGCCGCCAAATTTGGTCAGAAAACTGGCGGGGATAAAATAAGGAATCGTCCACTTAGAAAGTAGGAACCAAAAACTATATTTTCCCCTTACCATCTGAGCATCTTGACGGGGTTTCTTTGCGAGGTTGAGCGCCGGATGTGTGTTGGGTTGTTGGACTAACTGGGCCTCAAAATAAAAACCCAATGTGGTGTAGAGGCAAAAGAAGGAACAGCAGATCGAAGGGTAGAAAGTAATTCTCTCGTTCAGAGTTTCACGAAGGGATCGCCAATCGTCTGATGTTGTGATCGCCTCGGGAACCATAAATCGGAAAGCGAATACTTCATTATCAGTTTTTGTTTCCCATCTACAACAATTGACAATTCACCCCAAGTCATGCCAAACCCCGAGTTCCCGGTTAACTACATAGTAATGATAACAGTTCAATTCCTCATCGGGAAGAATCCTTGATCGATGCCCACTCATTTCACTGTTGTAGCAGGGTTACATGATCACGGGACCAGCTGAAATTGAGGGCCCCAAACCAAAAACTGCGTTCTGACAGGCCCGAATCAGGGCTGTCCAGTACCTGGCGGTGTGGTGGATTCTTGTGTGGCGTGGGGGCGTTCTTTTCTCCTTTCTCGTCTTGTTTCAAATCCGACTCGGACAAACGGCCAATCGACGGAACATGTACTATGTACAAAGTAAGGTTGGGTGGATGGGCATCAGTACAGGTATCCTCCTTTTCCTGTCCTTCCCCAAGAGGCGTCCTTGATATGGGGAAAAGGGAGGAAGTTTCTCTCTCATAGCGGATATGGATCTCAAGGTTCATCGGGGAAACCATTTTCAACATCCTGAAAGAGTATGGATACCGATATTTCACATATTCCGCACAACGTTCATAAGCGCGGAAGGGCATATCTCAAACAGAGACTTTTCCTCAGGAAAATTATGGGAATCAACGTAGAATGAAAATCCATCGCAAATCATGAATCACGCATGCATAGGTAATACGTAGTGTCGCTTCCAGCACCTGGTTTGCCGGGTAAAAATACAGCGCTCCTCATGCCGGTTGACGTCCAACAGTTACAAAACTCGTCATATTATGCCGTCCCACCGGCCGAACCCATATCCCTTGAATCAAAGCCTCCAATCCGCCAGGCAACAATACGCAGTCTTATTCATGGGCCGGACAGCAAGTACTCAACCGCGCCCTGAACACTCCCACCGCTACGACGTAGCGCGGCTATGTTCCGATCAAAGTCGTAAAATCCCATGTCATTCAGCTGGCGCAGCTGGTCCGCATAACGCTCCTCCGGTGGCCTGTTGTCTACCGGTGCTGCGGGAGCGCCGGTTCCGCCGAGCGGTCCCGATCCCCCGAGCATCTGTGCTAGCTGCTGAAGAGCCTCGGGCGAGATGGGCGGCATGTTAAAGGGATTGGCGCCTGGGGTCGAACCCGGGCCGCCGGCACCGAACAATGCACTGAAAGGGTTCGGTGGCTGGGCGGTGCTGTCAGCCTGGCCTTGAGCACCCGCACCCGCCGTCGGGGCATCTCTGTTTGCGGCCGAGCCAGGTGTAGGGTTCGCAGCATTGGGAGCTTGCGCGGGGGCGCTACCGGAGAGAGCAGCCAAGAGGTTGGGGTCACCGAACGGGTTTCCGGCACCTCCGCCGGCACCGAAAAGGGCCTGGAGGGGGTTGGCATTGTTCGTGCCCCCGCTTGTGCCCGGCGCGCCTGCCGGCGTGTTATCTGTAGCGCCAGGGGCGGGAAACGCAGAGTTCCCATCACCCTGGAACAATCTTCGCATTCTCGACGCCATACGTATAGCCTCTGGGTTGGTCATCATGTCTCGGAAGTGTGGTGACTGGAGCATCTCGCGCGCGTTCGGCATATTGGCGAGGGTAGGATTCGATCGGATCATGTAGTCAATGAAGTTGGGGTTGTTAAGCGCCTCGTTCATCGTTTGGGCGATCATGGGATTTGAGAGCATTTCGGCCATCTGTTCCTCGTTAGGAGGGGCACCCATCTGAAAACAGAGACCCGGGTTAGCATTTTATGACGATAGTATTGACCCTCAATCTAGCGGGAGGAAAGGGACTTACTCCGCCATCGGCCCCAAACATGTCGGCGCTCGGCAGATTGATGTGTCCTGCGAACCGAGCGCCTGTAAGCCCAGCAAGAGGGTCGCCTGCGATGGAGCCTGCTGCCATGTTTTGGGGGACTGCAGCCGGGGTTGAAGCTGAACCAGGAGCACTGGTAGAAGGAGCGGGCGCATTGCTGCGAGCACTCTTCACCATATGAACAGTGTTCAGGTTTTTGATCTTATAGACACTCAGAGCGTCGGGGTCTTTCATGATGCGCCCAGAGTAAATCAGGCGTTGCCTGTCGGCGGGTGTATCCTCATAGTCAGCCCCGGCTAGCTTAGTCTTGAGGTCGAGAACGGTCGCCGACTCGTTTATGGTGATTGTGTGTACTTTGTCGTTCGAGGCCTTCACCTTAAAGGTGATTTGGGCGTCGGCGCCCGCTTCTGAGCTGTCTGCCATCTGCGAACTAGGATCGGGGGAAGTGACGTGAACGCGGGGGGCGAGCTGGCGTCAAGTTCTGGCTTCTCAGTGATCCCGAGAGAAAACGCCGCGGTAAGGGACGGTAGGCGGTGAACGGTGGAAGTTTTGGCTTTTCAAGGTCGCAAAATAAAAAGAAGACTCTTCGATTTGCAGTTTCTCGGTCGGCGACGTTAACGAGGTTGAGGTTAAGCTGCGAGGCTGCCTCAGCTGGGAGGGAGGCAGTGGAACATTGATGATGTGCGTGGAATCGCCAAGCCAGGCTAAGCAGACGGTGGGGCAGATTAGATAAGGCAACAACCACAGTGGATGGATTTGTCGTGAGGCAGAACTATCCTACCTGTTGACACCAGTGTACCTACTCTTATACTCTACTTTCTACACGATTGTTTGGTTTGAATGAGACATTTCCATACCGCTCCACCGGGCCCTCCTGCCTACTTTTGGCGAAATGATGTGGCCATACAGGTATGTGCATACAGACATACAGTTCTACCTGTGACGTAATAAAACAGCCACTACTCGACACGGCAAAGGGAAGCCAAATACCTGTGGGCGCGACAGCTGCGGTTGTTTCTCGAGTCACGGCAAAAGTACATATGACCTGATAAATCATTTTGCGTCCCTGTGTGGCATATAACTTCTTTCTACAAGAGTATGAACTTGAGCTCCCAAACTTTGGGCGACCTCGAAATGAACAGCTGGAAGCTCGGATACCGTAATTTCGTTACACTACCTAGGTGTTAATAATCCAGCCTCTCAGTCCGACCACCCTACCCGACCTCCAGCTGTTTAATGGGGGTGGGCTGCCTGCCTGTTATGTATCCCCTCTATCGGGACGAAACAAGTGTAACGTCCTGGACATGAGGAGTGCTTTGATGGGGATATATTCAACCGCGTATGGGTTTCTCGGAGATTTACGTCTCCTTGTTCTCCGACCGCGGACTAAATACATAGGAGGTATCTCTCTCTTATTCTGGTGCGGTCGGCATCGACAACGTTGTGTTCCGGTCCTGTGCTCGCGGCAAGCAACCCTTGAAAAGGGAGGCAACAGGGCAACTACACTGCCCCGAGATAAGCCTTGCTTGATTTTAAGAGGAAAGCTCGAGTGTTGGTGGTCATCACCTGGGATACAAACGAGGTCAATCGCCGGTGCATCATCCTTAGCTACCTACCTAGAAGCTTTGTTGAGTATTGAACGTTGGAGGGGTAAAAACGCTGTTCAATCCCCCACTCAGGCGCCGTTTTAAGGCTTGCAGCTGTTGGCAATCCGAGATCGCCAAGCCAAGGCGCGGATGCCCGGGTTCCTTAGCGGAGGTGACATTCGGCATCCTACCCTAGCTCCCTGGCATCGGGCACACCATTTCTGCAGAGGTGTGTGTCTTGTCACCACAGATCGGCACAGCCTCGCCAAATCCCAAGAATCAAAGTCAATGCCCAGCAGGTCCCCGAAACAGGCATGACAGGCCTAATGAGCGCGCGTCGCCACCATCCTTGCTGCCCAGCTTACCAGCCTTGTCCTGGGCCAGAGACGACCTCTCGAGCTGATCACACTGAGTCCAACTGCGTCAAGGGGAGACATGACCACGCAACCCTGACCTCCCTGACGTACAGACGCCTAAGTCCAACGGCGGGATACATTCGTAGCAGATGGTGAAGTCCTAGACATTCACCGTTGGCCAATGGAGGAAATCCAGACGATAAGGTATTCCAGGAAGCTGTCGAGCGAGGAGGGGCATGTTGTCGTCGAGCCAACTTTTTTTTTCTTGTCTAGCGGGGCTTCGAGGAAACTGGCGGGGTGTCTCCCCGTCCTATCATTCTTTCAAAACCCCTGCGTGGCATGTGGATGACTTGCAGGGCCAAGAAATGCCCGGGTGTTGCACAAGTTAGGCTGGACGAAAATTCTCATGATGTCGGGCGGTCATCTGCCTTTTTTCAACTGCGTCCCAATGCGGATCCCATCGGAAAGCATCGCGAACGACGGTTACACGGCGTCCGAAGGAAACCTATACCCTTCCTTTCCGCCGCTGGCGAGACTCTGGTCCGTTCATCCGAAGAACAACCCGCTCGTTTTTCGTTGAGATAGGATGTTTGGCGGAGCAGGAACACGGGCGCTTTGAGATGGAGAGGTGAAAGTGGAGAGGCAAAGGCGGGACGCACAGGGTTGGCAACTAGTGAGGGGCACGGAATTGTTCTGGAAGGAAGGGATAAAAGAGACGGCGCAATGCACTGCAGCCCTGGAGTCAACTAAAATCGGAACGAGGTTGCCATGCCCATGTGGAAGCCACGATGGCGAGATGAGCTGGCAGTTCCTGCCTCCTTACCTGACCTGGCCCAATTACCCGTACCTCGATGTCACAGGTACCAGGAATCAGCACCTGAAGGCGCCACTGGCTTCCTTTGGGTTCCATCATTTCAACCTGGAAGGCATGGAAGGCCTAGGCCCTGCGTTTGGCCTCGCAGAGGGGAACTTGAAGAGAGGATCGTGAGCTGCTGCCAGTGGTGTCCATTGGCAGGAACGAGTGTGTACTTGACCCAACAACGAGAAGCACGCAGTCCCGTCATTGAAGCGGCCCGAACACTAGGCCCTCCCATCAAAATCCTCCAACTTCCAAGCGACGGGGGCTGATTCTCGGTCGTCTCTTTTCTCGGCGTCCCGGAGACCCAATAGCGTGCTCCGGACCCCACATCTCTCCCCTCCATTTTGCTGACCCCTTTTGCCGGAACATCCAGTTGCTTGCGCACTTGACGGTATCGGGGACCACACTTCGGGTACTCCAAGTTCCTGGCTTCCCGGGCCAATCGAGACCGCCACGCTTTGTTACGGGTTGTGTTGCTCACAATGTAAACCACCCCCGACATCCCGGTCCGGTGTTGAGCCCCGGGAGACCGCAGAAGCCTGGGTGACGATGGAAATCGCCCACGAGAGACTCGACCAATGTTGTACTACGAAATTCAGTGCTCGCTCACCCTTCTCACCGACATATTCCTCACGTGGCCTTTTCCCGACTTCATTTCATGGCCAAGCTCCTTGTACCTGTTGCAATGATACGCCCAGTTCTCCGGTCATACCCTCACCGCTGGGTCACTGTGGATGGGTTGGCTGGTTGGGTGGCATTGTTGAAGCATGGTCACGGGGGATCACAAGGGACGAGACCCGGCAGATGTGGTGACCTAGTCCCCGATCCGCTCCGCTCACAGAGCCCGAGGGAGATACAACAGACACCCATCCCCCTGTCCCTTGTTCGCGAATCGTGGCGGTCGGGTAGAGCGCAGAGAAAAATTTCAAACGGACGTGTCTCTCACGTTACGTTGCTGGTTTGCTTCGCGTCCGCTCCTGGCTCTCAGTTGCCGGCATAGCATACTCATTCGCCCAGACCCCCCCTGCCGCATGATTGCTGGCTCTCCGACAACCTAGCAACACATCACTTCCGATCGTTTGTCTTCTCTAACCCGCCTCTGTCCCACCCCTTGACGATTCATGGCCCACGCAATTATGTCATACCGCAGATGTTGCTTGGGAACATGGGCCTCTACTACGGTCGCTGTAGACCGAAACTCGGTCCGGGTCCCACAAAAGCTGGATGGCTCGCTCGGTAGCTCACCCCCGAACCCGAACACTCGAACAGGTGTCGATGCTTGGCTAGGTAGAAGAACTCAAATCTTGTGATACTTTCTATTGACTTTGTTGTGTTCCTTGATGCCCGACCAGCGGTTCGAGTACCCATCAGTCATTATGCGCTGGCACAAGCTTCTTCCCAGCAAGCATCGATGCCTCCCGTTTCTTCCGTACTTTAAAGCGAGCTGTTGACCCCATCTCCATCTTGTATTTCCTCTCCTATCTCCCAAGCTTTGGAACACCATCCTCCATCGAGATCTCCCCGCGCTGTCCCCGTCCGCACCCCACTCACTATACCCTTCTTGCCATTGAGCATCATGACTTCTTCACGGAAAGCCCATTTTATGTACACCAATGCGGTGTACTGGGAAAACCAGCGTGTCTACAACGGAGATACCCCGGGGCAGTTAAGTTATGGCTGCATCAACCGTGTCTACTATGCCTTCGCCAACGTGACGCCAGACGGCGGAGTATTTGTAAGTGATATCGAATGTTGCTGATCTATTCCTAGTAGTTTGGTTGCTCACATATATCCTAGCTTGGCGACGAGTGGGCCGATACCAGGGCGCCATGCGATGGTGTTCAGGGTGCCTTGGGGTCGTTCATGCACATCAAGCAAAGATACCGCCACTTACAGGTTGTTTTGTCCATTGGGGGTGGTAATTCAGCCGACATATTCCCCATCGTGGCCTCTAGTGCCATTCTTCGAGACAACTTTGCTCGCTCAGCCCGGAGTTTGGTTGAGGCGTCTGGCTTGGATGGCATCGATAGTGAGTTAACCCCTTGCCCCAACATGTCTCTCTGTCCTGTCATTTCGAGTACTAACCCAGCTTCAGTTGTGTGGCCGTACCCCTATACCCCCGAACAGGGCCGGGACTTCCTGTCACTTCTAGCCGCGGTCCGCATCTACCTTCCCGAGGACCGGTACATTCTCACGGCGACCCTCTCCGCGATCAAGCCCGTTCTTCAGAACATCGACCTTCGGCAATCGGCCGAGTACCTCGACACCGTCAACCTGAACACTTTCGACTTCTTCGGGCCCTGGAGCCCCAAGAGCGGCCACCACGCCCAGCTGTACACCATGAGCAAGGATGAGCAGTCTGCCGCCACGGCTGTCAAGGATCTCATGTCCTCGGGCGTACCAGGCAAGAAAATCTTGATGGGGATCCCCACGTACGGGCGCAGTTTCTTGAATGTCGCCGGGCCCGGCCACAAAAACCGCGGGATGGGCGGCGCGGACGGGGCGTTTGAGTACAACCAGCTGCCGCGCAAGGGGACCAAGGAGCTCGTCGATAAGCGGGCTGTGGCAGCGCAGTGTGTAGGCGGCGATGGCGGGTTCGTGACCTATGACAACCCGGAGACGGTTAAGATGAAAGCGGCGTTTGCAAAGCAGAAGGGCTTGGGAGTGAGTGTGCCATTTTATTTACCTTATTTAACTTTACTTCTTTTTCCAAGTCATTAATGCTGACGGTTTGATTCAGGGACTGTTCTACTCGTCCGGACCTAGTGATGCAAAGGAGAGCAAGCGGAGTCTGATTACCACAGGCTTCAAGACGCTGCATAGCTCCTGATTTTATTTTTTTTTTGGCTTGTTTACCTTCTTGACCACACTCACTTCATTTCATTTTGTTCTTTATTTCTTTTGTTTGTCTTTTTCCTTCTTTTGGCCAAGGCGCTCAAAACATCTTTTCTGGGGACTTGACGACGAGACGAAGTTACGATATGACGTTATGATCGGGAATACCCAAAAGGGACTCCGGAATGAGTATTGGTTAGAGGAGTTATCATCCTTACGGCGGTTTGACCTTTCCTTTGTCACACCGGCTGGGTTCTGAGCGGTAGCATCAATTAGATGGTGGCACGAGCCGCAAAGCTGACTGGGATAAAAGCGACATCACGGCTGGCCGCGAAATAGCTAGACGAAAAAAAAAAGAGATATTGTTTTTCCCACCCTTCGTCGGGCATCGGGTTCAACCCCATTGGAACGTGATTGTCCTTTTTTACACTGCCAAGGTAATGACGTGGTCCTTTGGTAGGCAGATAAAGGAAGAAATCGGAACATATTGGAAAGGTTTCCTTGGAAAAATGTGGCGGTGTTGGCAGAGTGGCCCGGAATATTGGATGCTGAATGGAGGAATACATCAAACAAAAACAATAGCTGACACGAGACAAGACCACATAGTGATCGCCGCCTCGGGGCCACGCCGGGCTGGCCTCATCGAATGTTGCTGCCACCAGACACGGACATCCTTGATAACAAGTGTTTGATGCCCAAATCAAATAAAGCCAGCTTTTCAGGAAGTCGCGAAGACAAACTTTGTAAGGTGGTTCGAGATGTGATGAGTGTGACATTGAGAAGCGGGAAGAAACCGGGCCTGGGGACATGCCACGTCTCCCATTCTGCTGCGGCGCGGAGCGTGTGATGATGTCTGAAGAAATTTTTTTCACCGTCGGTGTTTTAGGTTTGAAGAGTCACAACACAGGGCTGAAGAGGGGGGGTGGAAAGAAGAACTTGTACATGGAATGTACTGGGCAAAGCTGGGAAAAAGGGGCCGGGGCCGTGGGTTGGGCTGGAATGCAGCCAGAGAGCCGCAGGGCCTTGGCCCTTGGGGAGGACGCCAGTGAGGGCTGACACCCTTTGTCAATTGCGCTGCTGCACCGCTGTTCTAACTGTGTGGAAGAGGGGCGGTATTGTGGTGGGGTACCCGGGGGAAGAAATAATAAATAAAAATAAAAGGGTGAAAAAAAGGGATGGATGCATCTCGAATTGTCGCCATGTGGTTGCGGGGCACCCGGCGCTGACGTCATCAGCCTCGGCCGAGGCTTCGGTCTCCGAGCGCGTTGACCCTAACCCTTACTTTTTTGTTAGTGGAAAGTCAACGGGATGATTCAGGGGTTGGGCTACTCGAAGCTCCATTGAACATTTTCTGAAGGATGAGTTCAATGGGATTCTTAGTCTTTGTTGCTGGGATTTGGTCACTGCCCTGACGGAGTTGATGCTTCAATACCGACCCCTTTTCCGTTTCTTCCCACAATTCTTGTGGGATGAAGAATGTATCACTCCATAGGTACCCTCTTGCTTGTTCCACACAAAAATTATAAGGCTCCGGCCATCATCACCTTCGAAGAAATCTAGGCGAGAATTAACAAGAGTAAATTAGTAAGCCATAGGGCGATGTATTCACCCGTATTACGGGAACGGTCGAGCTCAGATGACACTAGACCCCGCAGTACGACGAGCTTGACTGCTCGGAGAGAGGACCTCCCTAATTGAGTATCGACCCATGAAGCACAGCCTTGGATATAAAAGACTCCATAGGCCTCGCGCCATCGATTCTTTCTCCAGGATCAGGCACTTCTCCTCCTTATTTTACAAGAGCGAAGCAACAATACGCAGTGTAGTTTGAGGGGTACATATCATAGACACATTCTCGATAAACAAAGGTCAACCTCACCTCCATATATCCACTACCATGGCCGACTCCCTCTCCTACCTCATTTGCAACGCCTGCGGTACCCAACATCCCACCGCCGACCGAGCCTCCTTACCCACTTGCTTCATCTGCGATGACCCCCGCCAGTTCGTGCCAGCCTCCGGCCAGAGTTTCACCACGCTCCAAGCTCTACGCGACGAAGGCACGCGGCGCAACGAGTTCATCCCCCTACCTAACCACAGCGGACATTCTACCGGCGCAGACCCAGAGACCCCCCAGCTCACAGCCATCGTGACAACCCCCAGCTTCGGCATCGGCCAGCGTGCTATCCTTGTCCGCACGCCCGCCGGTAACGTGCTTTGGGACTGTGTCGCTTACCTGGATGACGCGACGGTTGAGGCCTTGAAGAGGCTGGGTGGGATCCAGGCGATGGTTATATCACATCCTCATTTCTACACGACGCATCTTGAGTGGGCGGCGCGGTTTGAGTGTCCTGTGTACCTAGCCGCGGAGGATGCGCAGTGGCTGGCGCGGCCGGGGAAGGAGCATGATACCGAGGGGCGGCGAGTGTTTTTGGAAGAGGTCGAGACGAAGGTGGTGATTGGCGGGGTGGATAGCGGAGTGAGGATTGTGAAACTGGGAGGGCATTTTCCGGGGAGTCGTAAGTCTGTTTCTGTGGTTTTTGCCCCCTTTATTCTCTTTCGTTGGTTAGCTTGGGCCGAGGAAGAAACTGACATAACGAGCAGAGGTACTTGTGTATGACGGGTACATCCTCACAGCAGACACGCTGATGATGACGCCGGCTGGAAAGTCTACCTGGAAGGTCGATGCTCTCGGGAACCCTAGGACGCGGCCACCGGGGGTGAACTCCTTCACTTTTATGTGGAGTATTCCCAATATGATTCCCTTGAACCCAACCGAGATCACTAGGATTTGGCATGTTGTCAAAAATTACGAGTTCCGGAGCGCCCACGGTGGATTTGTTGGAGCGGACATTGTCGACGACGTGAGCCTCAAGTCGAGGGTGTTGGACAGCATGAAGATCCAGATTAGGGCGATGGGGTATGACCAGCACCCATTATTGGAGGAGACGGTGTAACTCTCTCGGGAGAAGTTGAAACCAGCTCATGTATGTACAAACGCCAAATTTCCCGGATATTCCATGTGGACTAGTGAATTTAAATAAATGCAAACCTATCCTGTTCCCCTCTAAAGCCCGTCCCCTAATTCCCTTTAGCCAGCTCAAATCCAATCTCATCCCTGTTTTCGGCCACTATCCTCCCCCATTCCAACAACAACCGGAACAGGTATACTTCCATATCCTCACGCCGAATTGCCTTCTCTGCCCACCGTTTCCCTTGTTCAGCAATCCATTTACCATCATCCTGGCGGTCCTCCATTTCCACCTCCCTCCCGTTCAGCATCCGGCCATCACGCTTCTGAAGTCCCATGAAATACACGACTGTGCTATGCAGGGCGTGAAAGCGTAGGTCGATGGGGACAAAATGGATCCACGGAAGGAGTCTTTCGCTGTACCACTCCTTGAAGATGGAGGCGTAAAAAGGGACGCTATTGGACCGCAGCGTGCGTAAGACCTCGGGCGAGGGCCCATTGTCCCCGTCAATAACCATGACGTATTTATGCCGCAGCGTTTCCTCGTCCTGCGGCTTCTTGTGAAATTCGGCGGCGGCGTCTTTGTTGCAAGTGTCGTCGATGCCGGGCTGAGGAGCGGCGGCGTCCTTGCAGGCGTTGTATTCGGAAAAGGCAACATCGATAGGGAAGAGCTCGTTGATATCGGCGGTCGGAACCTGCTCGTACCTGAGCGTCTTTTTTTGCGGTAAGAGAAGTATGGTCTTCTCCGAGCTTGCGGGATTGTTGAGAGTGTGGACGAGCCGTTCTTGATGACCACCACGCACGAGCTCGTGGCTAGTACCGTAGCGGTCAACCTTACCACGCCAGAACAGCCTCTTGTATTTCATCTCAAAGTCCTCCGTGGTGGGCTCGGCAGGCTCGCTGATCCGACGCAGCGGGATGAGAATATCGCTATAGCTGGTGGTCTTGGCCCTGCTGAAAACTGGAAGCAGCTCTTGCAAAGGGCGGACCTCGGGGGGTGTCATGTGGAAGCTGTGGAGGCGGAACAGATCTGACTGGTGGCAGAGACCTTGAGATAACTGCCAGTTGGCCAGGTATAGCTGTTGTGACTGCGGCCTGGCACACGAGACGCAAATGTCGCGGACGTCCCAGTGTGTCCCTGCTCGCCCCCTGGTGCCGGGAGCGCAGGTGAGAGCCGTCATCTCCCGGAGGGCCGTTACCGGGGTGAAGTATTCTTCGGCCGGAGATTCCCCATCGTTAGGGGGCTGGGCCGCCGGTATGTCTCCCTGGATATCCACTGACCTGGGTAGGAGCTTGCTAACACGCTTCCAACTGGCCGATTTCACTGCCCTTTGCACATCATCCCGAGGCGCAAGGACCCGAGGCCGCTCGTTCAGGTTGACAGCGAACTCCATGTCAGAGAGATGTTGGACAAACCCTCCGATCAACTCAATCAGATCATCTATGACCGGCTTGTAAGGGCTTGACGGGGGTAGGTTATGCTCTATCTTGCCCCCTTGGATCCTCAGCAGAGCCATATCGGGTTCGGCAGCGGCGTGCCGGACGGCTTCCCGCACCTTCGATGGCAGCACACCCCAAAACGGGAGAATATCTTCCTCCATCTGAGCGAAGTGGTCAATGACAACAGAGCGTCGTTGTGTTGCAAACTCGTACCAGGCGTCAAAGTTCGGGGGCGGGTCCCTTCCGCTGTGACGGTCTTTGTATTCCCGAACGGCGACGGGGAGCGAATCGCTGACCGTCGCGCGGACTAACCACCGGTCCGCGGCGATCCGGGCGTCGTAGATAGTCTTTATCAGCGGGTGTTTTTCGGTGACCTGAAGCGCTTTGATGGGGGTGTATATGGTGGCGACGATGGTGATGATGACCAGAATGATGACCACAAATGCGCGGTGCATAAACACAACAGACTCGATGTTGTTGGTGTAAACGAAAAATGAGAACCCAATGCATACGAGGATCAACCCAATATAGACAGTGCCGGGAGAGATGTTCTCCCATGTCCCCGTCAGGGCCGTCAGCTGAATAGCTTGCGCAATACCAAAAAGAAACGTGATAATCCCCACCAAAGATAGAGGGCTACCTTCGGTGGCAAGGAGGCTTGTTGAGATAATGGAGGTAGAAAATGCGAGGCCGTCAACAATGACGTCGAAAATGTACAGGGAGTCCAGGCCGCGGAATTGGTAGGTCATGGGGGTGGTAGGGAGGAAGAAGCGCGAGGCTCGATAGAGAAGCCCAGTCCCGAGCGCGGCAGCCACCAGCATTCCACTTAGCGTCCTCAGCCTGCTCTTTGTACTTCTTGCCCAAGCGAGTATACGCCATAACAATATGGCGATAGCGGCATCGAGTACTAGGCCGATCCATTGGAAAAGGACGACCACAATTCTTAGGTCTTGGGTGGAGCAAAAGAATGTCGAGCCAGGATCGCGTGATGAGACGAGATAGGTGCCGATGGTAAGCATAATTATCGACACGCATAGGGATGCCTTAGACTCCGTGAACCAGGCCCTAGCGGCATCGATGATGGTCATGCCCATATCGTCCGGGGTCTCTTCATCGTCGCCATTTCCGGACCGCGCTCGTCGGCCCGGAAGCAATTCATAGCCAAGAATAAATAGGGGTAAGAATGCCTTGGTGATCGAATGGGTCAGGGTTTTGACGGACAGAGCTTTACGCTTGGGAATTTGGCACTCACCTCAACACCGGGCGTCGAACACTGGAGGTCAAGCGACACGCGGTGGAAGACTTCCAACCGTAGGATAACACAAAGAACCAGCGACGGGAAGAAGTATCGCCGCGGTTTCTTTGGCAGGTTCACACGCTTTGCTTTCAGCGGTGCTCGGTCATCGTCTTCGCGAAGGTCAGTAATACGAAAGAGAGGCACCTGCAAACCCCTGTTTGATAAGAGGCTAATCACTTACCGAACCTTCCATTTGTGCCTGGCAGCCACACAGAACAGAAGCTTGCCGCATATGATGCGAATGCGGCAATGAAAAGGACGAGAAGTGATGAGAGACGGGGTTGTTCTGGTGTTTGAGGTGTCAGCAGGAGAACTAAACTTAGGTGGTGCCGGTACTGACCTATTATTTGGTGGTCTTCTAAACTGTGAGCAAGCCACAGGAAAGACGCAATGGCGCTGGGCGGGAATCAGTCAATGAAGCTTCGATATGGGTGTTGATATACCAAGTGAACATGAGTGTGTCTCGGCAATGGGGTCTCACCAAAGCGCCGTCAAATGCTGGGCCATGAGGAAGGCCAGGGGTCAGATGTGCCGAGTGCCTGCATGCCGGCCCTTGCTGGCTGACCGAAATGCACCGTCGGCAGTGCTCGATGATGTGGATGGCAAGCGACGGGAATTGAAGCAATTTCTGAGGCTATTCTTGGGCCCTAGATGCATTTCCTCCTAGTTTTGTTCGATGCCCGTTACCTGAGCTAAACGTGAACGCTGGGCAATGGGGGTACCGCCCCCTGAGTGGGCGCATTTCGTGTCTAGGCCCTTGCCGCTGATCAGCTCCCTAAAATTTCGCACATTGACCCGACCCCCTGGGTGCTCCCTCAAAAGTTACCCCTAGGCCGGAAGAAGCTTCAACTGCAAGCCCCCACTGGCCCCTGATTCGAAGCCTGTGAGGTGGATCTGCAGCTGCGCCTCGACGCGTCGGGTTGTGCCTGCACTTTCCAGGTTGGTCCCCTGTTTCTAACGTCATCCGATTTCCAACAGCTGCTCAACTTCGAACTTACCATCAACAACAAGAACCTCACTAGTACAGTACTCAGCAACAAGATCGGACAACAGCCCAAACAACTCTCCCATGGGTCACACAGAAACGCAGACGCCATGACAACTCCCAAAACCGGGCCCACGACGCCCGGTCTACACCTTCTTTACATACCAGCCGTGTGCGCGTTGATCGCCTTCCAGGGCTACTTCTCACAGTACCTCTTCAACACCGACCCCGATCTCGCGCCGGGGCCTCTTACACGGAGAGAAAACTACACCTTTAACATCCTGCTAGCGTGCCTTTGGTTCACCTACTACCGTGCCTGCACCGTCGACCCCGGCCGCTACGTTTCGTCCCCAACATCCTCCCTTTCTTCCTCCACAGCCGACCCTGATCTTCGCCCAACCTCGACCTCACACTCCCGACTCGACGCCCGTGAACCGACCCGCTGGTGTAAGAAATGCGTGGCCCCCAAACCCCTCCGGGCACACCACTGCCGGCACTGCGCGCGATGCATACCAAAAATGGACCACCACTGCCCGTGGACGGGTGCCTGCGTGTCGATGCAGACGTTCCCCTATTTCCTCCGATTTTTGGTTTACACCAACCTTTCGCTGTGGTACCTGGCGTCCCTCATCTGGCAGCGCGCTGCCGCAATATGGGCGGACCGCCATCTTCCCGCCTACTTGGGCCCGTCGCTGGGCAGTCTGATTGGCTTGGCAGTGCTTGCGTTGGCGAACTTTGGAACGTCCTTTGCACTAGGGATACTATTGTACACAACGGTCAAGGGGTGGGTGTTCAATAGCACGATGATCGAGGACTGGGAGATGGAGCGACACGAGGCGTTGCTGGGACGGATGCGGGATGAAGACGAGGGTGCTGGGGAGTTCTGGGGCGACGATGGCACCGCAATGCGCGAGATGCTCGCCCGGATCGAGTACCCGTACGACCTCGGCTTTTTTGCCAACATGGCCCAGGCAATGGGCACACGAAACCCACTGCAATGGTTCCTACCCATATTCGGGGGCGGCCCGGTGATCGACAATACGACGCCTGGCAAAGGGGTCGGGTGGGAGTGGGAGGAGAACGGATTTAATGACCTACCTGGACTGTGGCCACCACCGGATCCAGAGAAGACGAGACAGGCTAAGCGGGGTGGTTGGCCAGGGTCGACAGCTCAGCAGCAGCAGCAGGATCAGGGGGTTGATGCTTATCAACCATACCAGACACAGGAAGAAATCAAAGCGGCGTTTGCGAGGCGGCAAGAGGAGGACTTGATTAGACGACAACAAGCCCAGCTAAGACAGGCCCAGCAACGCTCTGGAATTATCACTGAATTAGAGGAGCTGGATGGCGAGGATAACGATGACGACGACGAGGGCTACCAGGTGGTTGGCAAACCACTGTGGACTAACTCGGACGGTGACCGCCTGTGGGACTACGGGGTTGATGAAGATGTCGAAGAAACCATACCAGCCCGAGCGGATGACGAGGATGTGCCTCTGGCTGAGCTGATGCGACGAAGGAAGGTTCTGACTAGAGAGGATGAACGCTGAGACTCGCATGAAGCATCGGAACGTAGACACAATTCAAGACGGTAGCAAGGCCGTTCTCTTCGCTATCGACTAAAAGGCATCCAGTCCGCTGGCCCGCTAAGGTAAAAGGAGAAACAAGATCCATCCGCCCGCCAAACCATCCAACGTACTATTCCAGATCTATCTACCAATCATCATCGTCTTCTTTCTTCGCCATCGCATTCTTCCGAGCCAGCAGCGCATCCGCCAAGCTACCCGCCAGACTCGGTGTCGGCGTGCTGCTCCTGCTGCTATCTGACCCGTTCATACTCATGCCCGAATCGCGTGCCTGCAGTGCCACTGGCTTCCTGCCCGCTGCTGGGCGCTTCGCCGGGGGCTGGGGTGCGGCCGGCTTCGCTCGTGCAGCTGCTCCGTTGGTCGCTGCGGGAGGTGGCGGCGGGGGCCGAGGTGCCACAACGGGGGCCGCTACTTGTTCCTCAACGTAGGCCGCCGGAACCCAGGCCTGTCCACCAGGTGTCTTCGCCAACCACCAGCCTAGTGAGACACAATGTGGTTAGCATGATAGGGCTCGATAGACGTAGTAGGGGTGGGTTTGAACAAAGCTTACCGTTGTTCTCCTTCTGGACAATTTCTATCACCTCGCCTGCGTGAATCGGCAGTTCGTTGTCTCGCTGGCCGGCAAAATCGTACAGAACCTTGGCCATAATCTTGGGTTTCGCAGGCGGTGCAGCGGGCGGAGGAGGAGGGGGCGCGCGAACTGATGAGTTGGACTGATTCCGCGTATGTGAGGGTATGCTAGCCGTCACCGCGGCTGCTGCGGCGGCTGCAGCGGGCTGTGGTTGTGGTACGGGCCGTGAGGAGGCCGCAGCAGAAGCACCTGGCCTGGCCTGGGGTGTGCGGTTGACCGGCACCCGGGACGGCCGACCGTTGGGACCACCGGGTTTGATCAACTTGCCCCGGGTGATTGGTCTCGGGGGCACCGGCTTGCCTTTGGGCGTGGGTCGGGAGACGGAGCTGGGGGGCTCTCCCGGCTGTGTATGCACAGCACCGCTTTTGTAGAAATCATGTGGACTTGGCGAGTCTTTGAGAACCTTGACAATTTGCATCTTGCCCGGCTTCTTTGCGTACTCGATCGTGTCCCCAATCTTGAGGTTGAACCCGCCGGGCATCACCCGCTTCATTTGCGTGAACATCTCGGTCTTGAGAACGCAGTTCAGCAAGGGGTCCGCCTCTTGCTGAGAACCCACCCCCAAGGAGAACCAGTCGTCGCGAGCCGTCGACGTGCTCACAAACTTGATGGCGCCTATGGGGAACGACCTCTCAACAACAACTTGGACTTGATGGTTTTGCCCCATAACCTGAGCCACAATGTAATATTTGCTGTTTGTGACAACAAAAATTCTTGGACTCGGCTTGCTGGACCGACCAAACTTGGCCTCCAGGATCTCGCCACGGCAAGAGAACACCGCCCTCTCGTTGCTCCCGAGCTGCATACCGTTCCGTAATTGGACCCCCGGACCCGCGCTCGCGTTGATACCCAAATAGTCACCCAGGAAGCGCCGAGAGCCGAGAATACTCATTCTCCTGCGCTCCTTCCGACCCTGCAGAACCCTATGCCCTTCGTCACGGAGTTGGAGATACTCAGCGCCCGTCCGCTTCTTCCTCCAGAAACGTTGGATACGGGTGGCGGACTCGGCCCTGTACGCGAGGTAGGCGCGCCACATCCGCTGGATACGGGTGGCCATGTTGTGCCAGTACCGATCTCGCATGTGTTCGAGAGCGAACAACGTCTCGGGCGACTTGATGAACGCCTTGGTAACACCAAGCTGCCATTCTTCCTGAGGGATACTCGTATCCTTGAGGATCTGCTTGACCGCAGCCTCATAGGACCCCTGCCAGGTATACTCGCCAGCGTAGGAGGTGGCGGGCGAGAGCAGGAAGAAACGATCGACAAACTTTTCGAACGACTGACGGTAGGCGAAACCAGCACGCCGGATGCGGACGTTTTCTTGGAGACCCAGATACTTGATTTGATGGAGGACGTTGGGAACATTGTATTCGCTGGGCGACTTGTTCTCGTTCGGTTTGATGGTTCGGATGTACGAGGGCTGGCATTTCATTAGTGTTTCCACGAGCGCATTGGCGGAGGTTCTGATCCTGTCGCCCGCCGACGGAGGTTGCTTCCGGTTGTCCTGGTCCACTTGGTGTGGGAAGATGGTGTGGAGGAACTTGTTCTGGCTACCCTGGAAGAGGTTGAGCAGGCCCTTGAGAAGTTGGTCCTTGTTCTTGTCCGTGATGCCGTCCACTGTGTAGGTCACGTCGCCGGCGTAATGTTTGATAATGAAGTTTCCTTGGCGAGGCGTTAAGTGGGGGTTCGACATCCCGTTGATGCCCTGCATAAACGTGCGGTCGCAAGCGGCGGGGTCGGCGTGGGCGGTCTTCGTTGCGTCCTTCATAGCAGAGAAGATACCAGGGGGCCGGATGGACTCGATCAAGTCGCACACAATCTTGTTGTCAAAGTAAGAGATAGGGGTCCACTTGATCTGTTCCCGGGCGTACTCCTCCTGCTCTGCTTTTAGGGTCAACTGAATAAAGATCTGCTGTAGCTTCTCATTCACATAGTTGATGCAGAGCTGCTCAAAGCTGTTTTTCTCAAAGATTTCGAAGCCGTAGATGTCAAGGATACCGATTGAGTTGGCAGCAGCCTGCCGCGCCCTCAAGGACTGGTTGATCCGCTCCACGATCCAGTCAAACAGATTATAGTAGATCGCCTTGGCCAGGGCGTCCCGGGTGGCCGTCGCTTGCGCCACGTTCGCTGGTGATTCGATGACCTCCCCGTTCCTGGGCGTAAGAACACGGATAGTGATGGCGTGAACGAGGCTGGCGGAGTCGACTTCGAGCAGGTATGCCAAAAAGTCCACAACGGACTGATCCGACACTGCCGCATATCCATCATCATCTTCGCGGAACACCAAGTTGCCCGTCCATAGGATAGCCGCCAACATCCGGAAAATATTGTCCTGCTCCGCCTGGGTAAGTCCAATGACTTTCATCGCATTCAGCGTGTCTTGATATTCGGCCAAGTCATCGATCCCGTCGACATTGAGACACTTGGACTTGCTGGTGTAGATGTATGTCTCCGGCTTCTGGATACCAAACGTTTCCCGGTATTGCTGCGACGCTCCCTTCGTGAATTGGTAGAAGATATGGAAGTTGCGCTCGTTGGTGATTTGCCCGACGACACGGGACTTCTCGAGAAGGTAGTTGGTGATATCGGCACCCACTGGCTCGCCCTGCGCGTTGAAGTGGATCTGCAGGTACTTGCCGAAACGCGACGAGTTATTGTTGCGGAGCGTCTTTGCGTTCCCGAACGACTCTAGTAACGGGTTGGTAGCTAATACCATGTCCTTGATCTGCTGAATGTCGCCCGTTTCGCCCCCACCCGAGACGTTGGCGATGTACTGCATAATCCGCTTCGCGGCCTCGGTCTTTCCGGCACCCGACTCGCCCGAGATAATCACGCATTGGTTTTCCTTGTACGCCTTCATGTTGTAGTAGGCGGACTCGGCAATGGCGAAAACGTGCGGTGGCATCTCCAGCCGGTTCTTCCCCCGGTAGCTGTCGAGAACCTGGTCGGTATAGATGCCGAGATCGCGGAAAGGGTTGACCGAAACCAAGACATGGCCAATGTAGGTGTAGATTTCGGCGCCCTCGAAGCGCTTCTTCAAATTTTCGTTGATCGCCTCGTTGGATACGGTACGCAGCAACGTCAAGTCCGAGACCCCAATCTCCTTCTTTTTTGTTGTGTCAAAGGTCGCCTTCTTAGGTTTGGCTCCCCCCGACTTCCCGCCCCCGCCGCCGCGCTCGGCACGCGCGGCCTTGTCTTTTGCACGTCGAGTGATGCCCTACAATGTGAATACTGTTAGGAGAGCCCGAAGTTTTGAATTCAGTAATATGATGCTCACCATGGTGGGCTGGTCATGCGCGTGGTTCCCGAAGACTAGCAATTAGATTAAAGGGCAATCAAGCCGGGGTTGAAAATAGGGGGTTCGTGCGGGTGCGCAAGTGCGCTGGTAGGTCAAAGTTGTCGATGGCCGAGGTGCGGAGAGGCAACAACGGCAAGAGGAGCGTTGAAGGATGCCTCTTTTCTTTTCGAGGTTTTTAGGGAGGCGATCCTCGGGGCGAACGGTGCCTGATTCTCTCCTGGCGAAATGGGGCGCTTCTGCGCAGTGACGAAAGGCGTGCCAAACTTGGTGGGGCAATCTGGCTGCGGGAAGCTGGGGCTTGAATTCCCCTGCGATTCAAAGGGACCATCCAATCAGAGCACTGCTGACGGAAGCCAAGCTCCACTTTTCCACGCGTAAATTCAACTCAGCCACAGCCTTCTCCTTGGGTGCCGCGGGACTGGAGCGCCGATGCCACGCAAGCGCGAGGAGCTCCCAACGGAAATGGCCGGTCAAGCCACTTTTGATATGTTTGTCCGTTTTCTTTTACTTCCCCTTACCGATGTTTTGATGATAAGACTTTGTGGAGAGGGAAAGAAAGGCTTCCGCGGCGCATGCCCAAGAGGCCAACACCCAACGGGAGCTCCTTGACAGAATGGCAACATCGCTGCGTCTAGGGAAAGGAAGGCGCTCGATGATCGAGCTCTCGGGGATCTTATATTTGGCCCGCGTCGGCCTTCATGGTCACTGTCTTTAGACAGCTGCAAAAATCGTACGATTCCCCACGTGCGGCGCGACCCGGATCGTCGAGGGCTGGCATGGGGCCAGGTCTTAGGATGAGAGAAGGTGTTACCAATGGGCCCAGATTCAGCAGGGGAACTTTATTATAAGAGCATGCTTTCATGTCAACGGTTTTTCGAAATCCCAGCTCACTTAACTTTACGTTGTCTATCTTCGCCATCCGCCGACTGACGGAATTGCTTCCCTCGCGTTGCACCGACGAGGAGCGCGGTCGAGTCGTTAAACTCTCACCAGTAAACGCTCCTAGACTTTTCGCCCAATAGCCGGCCATGGGCAGCGAGAAGTCACCGAGGATTCGATCCCGACAACTCACACATATCCTTTTTTTTTTTCGGGATCAACGGTTTCGCGAAGGACCGAGCGTCCCGGGCGGTGCCGTTGTAACTCCTAAGCGCTGTCTCGCGATACCGGGAATGGTGACGTTCCTTCTGGGCTTCGTTCTCGGACGTCCGTCGCAACACAAGAGGAAGCTGGTTATGGTTCGGGGTTTTCCGTCCCTTGAGCCCTTCCACTACTCTACGACGACGCTGCCCTCTCAGTGACGGCAGGGTAAGGAAGGGTACTTTCTCGCTAATTTACGTAGACGAAAACCAGGACAGTCTCACGACATCTAACCCCGTTTCGTGTTGCACCATGTTTTAGCCCCCCCCCTTAACAAGCTTACATTGAGGTCAAGCCCAAAGGAAAAACCCCGACGATACGGACGGATTGCAACCGCCTACAGTGACCATCCCCACCTTCATCTCTTCTGGCCAAAACATGTATATTATTGGTAAGAAATATGGCGGTCGGGCCCTGAATCGGCTCTTACGCTACCGCCCGTACCACGTACACGTAAGGGAGCTTTCGGCATCCTCGAGAGGTTCAACTTTCAAGTGAGGAACCGGAGATGCAGCCTGCCGAGACACACCCATTCAAAGGTACTCCTCGCTCACCCGCATCAAGGGCCTTGGCGTCAGGGTCGCTCAGGCATCACGGCTCTGATTGGCTTGCCCCTTCGATATTCTGAAAGCGCCTAGCCGAAATTCGGTTAGCGTGCTGGGCCACGTTCTCGGGACAAATCCAAAGCGAAGTTCACCAATGCTTAAGCGCCCGCCCGCCGACTTCGTTTCTTGGCTGTCCCCAGCTATTCTTAGGTCGAGTGGCCTCGCGAACAAAACCTCGACTGTTCAACTCCCACATTGGTTTTCGCCTGGCCATGTCACAAAACGCATCTGGCGTACTTAGCAACTACGAGCTATCGACCTAGACTCAATTGCAAGTGAGATTTTCTTGTTCGCGCCTTTTCGCCAACCCGGTTTGAAAACCATAGCGTCTTGCCAGTACTTCTACGAACCCCTGTCCAGACGAAACACCAAGGTCGCCCCAAACCAGACCCCTCTGTCAAAGCGCCTCTCACAACTTTCGTCTCATCTTCGACGCGCTTGCCATCATCGCAAACGACCCCGTTTCTCTAAGAGCGACGCTTGGCAGGGTCCATACATCTGACACAGATTTTGCGACCACGAAACCGCCTCCAACGTCTGATCTCCCGGCAACCCCCTGCCTCTTCAACCCCCCAACCCCCCCGTCGAACTCCATTATCCGCACAAACCTCGCCCTTCCCCACAAACGATACCCTTGCCGAGGGGCGATTCTCAAAATCAACGTGGGAGTTTTTGATCCGTTTGGAAGTTTCGTAGCCCCGGAGGCACGCGAAGAAGACTCTGGTTCCACGTCTTGCAGGGCTGAACAGGGCGATACGAGGAAGGAGGAGGGAGACCAAGGGCACGGCTTGTGCTGCCGTTGCATCCGGCCTTGTTCCGCTCCTTGTGAGCGTTGATGTGCGCTTCGCGGGTGGGAGAGAGGACCTTGCATCATCTGGTTTCCGATTGCTCGGCGCTCCCCGTGGCCGGTCTCTTTTGACCACGCTCCCGCCACGGCATTACTACGTCCTTCACCCGTTCTTCTCAACCTTTCCTCTCTTCTCTCACTTGGCGAGGCTAAGAACCGAGACCTCTTCAGCGAGTGCCTCTCGTCGTCGCACCCTTCATTTCTTCAGCTGCTGGCTCAGAACGCTCTTTTTATTTACTCGCTTTCGCGGACTTATTTTCTTCTTCAGCCTCTCGTCGTTGCTACGGCCTAGTTCGGTCCGCCCTTTGTTTTAATTCTTGTCCTCGGCGAATAATATTGCGACTTTATAAGTGTTAATATCTTGGGGGACGTCGAAAGAGACGGACAACTAAAACAAACTGGTCGCATTTCAATACCGGCCGCTAGTCAAAGTTGCCGGCACCCACCTAGTCGCAGGACGACATCGATATCCCGTATTTCGAACGGAGATAAGAGGAGGACGTCCGGCAAGATGCCGCTCCTGACGCTGCTGAAGAAGCAGCTCACGCCGACTAAGCTTCTGTTCCATGTCCTTTTCTGGACATTCCAATGGGGCATCTTTGCTTATGGATGGTACGTTTTGCTGGGGCGTGATGCCTGTTACGGATTTGAGTTCGACATTTGACTAACACGAGACCTATAGGTATAAGCAAGAATCCGACCCACGTTTGGCGGGCCTTAATGCGCTCCAGTACTCCGTGTGGATCTCACGGGGTGCTGGTTTGATATTGAGTGTCGATGGAATGCTCATCCTTCTGCCTGTCTGCCGAACCATCATGCGATTTTTCCGTCCAAAGATCAGGTTCATCCCCCTTGACGAGAACATTTGGATGCACAGGCAACTCGCATATGCTCTATTGCTGTTCACCATCCTCCATACCACAGCACATTACGTCAAGTAGGTCATGCAGTCATTTCAGATGGTGACGCGTTGTTGACTTTTCATAGCTTCTACAACGTCGAGAAGACCCAGATTCGCCCGGTGTCCGCCCTCCAGATTCACTACGCCCAACCCGGTGGTATCACTGGCCACACGATGCTTCTCTGCATGCTTCTAATGTATACGACTGCGCACCATCGCATTCGGCAACAATCATTCGAAACGTTTTGGTATATGCACCATCTCTTCATCCCCTTTTTCCTTGCACTTTATACGCATACTGTTGGGTGCTTCGTGCGTGACTCGAAAGAGGGTTTCTCACCTTTCGCTGGTGATGACTATTGGACGCACTGTATTGGGTACCTGGGTTGGAGATGGGAGATGTGGACCGGCGGCTTCTACCTCCTGGAGCGGCTCTATCGTGAGATCCGCGCGATGCGCGAGACTAAGATCACACGTGTCATCAGACACCCTTACGGTGAGTCGAATCCCCCCGCCACCGCCCCCCCAAAAGGAGCTATTCCACATGAGGGAGGTTGGTATCTGACGTGCCTCAGATGCGGTCGAGATCCAATTCAACAAGCCGTCCTTCAAGTACAAAGCCGGCCAGTGGTTGTTCCTTCAGGTCCCCGAAGTGTCGAAATACCAGTGGCATCCGTTTACCATCACGTCTTGCCCGTTCGACCCTTACGTTTCGGTCCACATTCGGCAGGTCGGTGATTTCACCAGAGCACTTGGCGACCGCGTGGGTGCCGGTTCGGCGCAGAGCAAGGTGTACGAAGGTGTCGATCCTATGGGCATGTACGAAGTGGCACTCCAGAACGGCCAACAAATGCCCACCCTTCGCATTGACGGGCCGTACGGCGCGCCCGCGGAGGATGTATTTGAGAACGAAATTGCTGTTCTGATCGGAACCGGTATTGGTGTCACGCCGTGGGCCTCGATTCTCAAGAACATCTGGCACTTGCGGAACGGGCCGAACCCGCCCACCCGCCTGCGCCGTGTTGAGTTCATCTGGGTGTGCAAGGATACGAGCTCGTTCGAGTGGTTCCAGACGCTTCTCTCGTCTCTGGAGCAGCAATCTAGCGAAGCAGCTCGCGTTCCTGGCTCTAGCGGTGTCGAGTTCTTGAAGATCCATACCTATCTGACGCAGAAGCTTGACCGGGACATGATGGAAAACATTGTGCTGAACAGTGTTGGCGCCACCGTGGATCCGCTCACGGAGCTCAAGTCGCGGACCAACTTTGGCCGTCCCAACTTCACCAAACTCTTCACCGGCATGCGCGACGGTATCCTCGATCGCACCTATCTTAGCGGCCTAGAGGGCAACATGAGGACAACCGTTGGTGTATACTTCTGCGGTCCCTCTGCAGCTGGTATGTTCTTCGACACTCTTTTCCCCCACTTGACTTGACCTGCCAAGCTAACACCTCGACACAGCTCGTGATATCAAGAAGGCGGCTAAAACGGCTACAGCCCGCGAGGTCCGCTTCCGGTTCTGGAAGGAGCACTTCTAATCGCTTCTTCTTCGACGATCATAGCGCACCACTCATTCCGACTGTGGATATGCGGTGTTGGCAGCTCCCGTACGGAGCTGTTCGATCAAACTTTTACCACGCCTGACCCCCGGCTGTTCGTTGCCACTAAGGCGTAATGGGATGAACAAACCGGCGGTTTGTGTCAACGAAGTATTTAGATGAGGATTGAATCTTCGTATGCTGTGAGAGCCCGCGAGCACTTTCATCGGCTCTGGGGAAGAAGATGTAGGGGGGTCGCTTTTATGGCAAAATAAGAAGCCACACCGCAGTCCACTCTTGGGAATGCGGGATGTGAGCTTGCTTGGAGAGATGATGGAAACGATCATGTTGTATATGCCTGATTTTTCTCTTTCTATTGCTATTGTTTCACTATATCAATATACCATGGAGTATATATACTCTTCTTGACGCCCACAGTTATCCACCCGACGATCTTTGCATGAGGCCAACCCGTTCATGGTAACCCCCCCTGGGGTTTCCTAACGGTGCCATAGTGTCGAGGACGAAGGGAGCACGAACGAGGCCGCATAGCCATCACTGCCCGCCACACTCTATGGGCCCTCAGCTTTGCCCCAATGCGTCGTCTGTCAGGTCAGCTTCAAATGCGAAGAAACCTAATGGTAAAAGCCCAGTGGTAACAGGAGAGCCGTGTGCGTCAGCCGCCCCTAATGCCCCTTGGGCCCCAGCAACGGGCCGTCGTAAACGGCTGACACATGCTACAATTTGTGTCGCAGCATCAAGTGAGACGACTCATCGGATGAAAAGCCGCGATGTCAGAATTTGGACTGGATGGATTGCCGGCACAACCGCAGCCTTACCTACGTGCAAGTGTCAAAAGGGGTAAGTAAAAAGATGATGGGGGTGGGCATTACAATGGTCGGCGGGAATGTTCTTATTTTTTTCTGTCCTTCTCATGTTGGTCGGGAATGAAAAGGAACGGCATAAGCGGCAAAGGGACCCAAGGCTGATGGCTCCTTAATCATGCGGCGGCGTGGACTTAACACAGGACGGAGGCGGGCAGTCTCATTTTGCCCAACACTGTCTTTTCAGCTGTGCGATGTACCGAAAGCCGGGCCCGTGCTAAAGGGGGTAGTCGAGAGGATCTTTTTCACATACATTATTTTAGCCTCCACTAACACGAATTCAAAAAGAGTACATGGAGCCTCTCCTGCAGCCCAGAAAGGCTCTGTGCGTCCCGGCCCGTGTTGCTCTTTCCTAACCGGTCTCCGACATGTGTGCCGCTTGTATACTTGGACTTTTCGGCGTGGGACAAGCTGTTGCAGCATGTTCTGCTCGGGACTGTAGGCCACGACTTCCTAATGCATGGCACCACTTCACGGCCCGGCGTGCCCGCCCTGTGATTGGGACCAGTCACCCACGCCCCTTATTTGCCCTGCCCTTGAGTCTCCTCATGCTCTTCTGCCTTGAGGAAGTCATAGTGTTGTTGACGTTATGTACATACACTCCGCCACAAGCCGGTGCTCCGGTTGCGCCCAGATCCACGGCCCAACTTTCATGTTCTCCGGCGAGCTTGCCGTGCAATTACAATCTCTTCCCACTAACCCGTAACTCTGTGCCGGATGGTATGTTCACCCCCACACTTAAGCACCAGCAACCTAGCGTACAGTCCAGTGACAGAATACATTTGAAAATATTGTAACAGTAAGTATATGGCACAGTGCTAGCTTAATATCCGCAGCCCGCTCTACCCAGCCCCCACGGGTAATGTGGAAACTACGCAGGTTAACTCTCTATATCCTCCTTCAAATCATCCTCCTCCACCTCATAATCCTCCGACCCGGATGCCTCCGACGCGCTTGCTTGGTCAGACCCCATACTCGGTGTCGGCGGGCGGAGCTCCTCCACACTTTCATCCGGGTACTCTTCGACTAAAACCCGAGAGCCCTCTTCATCTCCAATATCTGATTCCTCCCCTTCAGCTTCCTGCTCCTGCGCCCGCTCCCTTTCCTCGCCGTCCCTGCTTTCCTCGTTGTCTTCGTCATCCGGTAGAGTTTTGACATCGTCAGCGAACACAACAGTCTTGGTCGCAGGGAATTTGGCCTCTGGTTCGAGCACATCCCCGCTCCACGGCCGACACTCCTTGACGAGCTCGCCACATCGGAGACAACCCCACCCTTCCCCTTCCTCCCTTTCTATCCTTGTCGTCAAGCAGACAAAGCAGTAGATACACCCGCAAGGTACGGTTTCGTATGGGTTGGTGATGTCTGTTTGCGCGGATCCGACAACGCCACTCGAGGTAGCGGCCATGAGGTCATTCTCATTTGATACCGAGTTTTGGTCCTGGTAGCAGATGGCGCATGTCCGTTCGGGGAGGAACGAGAATTCGCCCTTCTTTTCATCTCCCGCGCCATCCGCGCTCGTGCTCGTGCTCATGATCTTTTTCGTCTTCCGCCAAGTCCGTGCTAGCCATCGCCTCCACTTGTTGATACCAATCAAGGGTAGCACAAACAAGAGGAACTCGGTGAACGCGTGCCACACAAGCTGTCGGTTTAGATATTCGAAGGATACTTCGCGGCTGACTTGGCTTGTTGGTGGTGCTAGGCGCATGCGCAGGACCCGATCTAGGAGTGTCCTGTACCGGCCGTGGAGTAGGAACACCACAAAGGAGGCAAATGCGGCGGAAGCGTGGACTGTGGATAGCGTTGAGCTCCAATTCGACAACCGTTGGATTGTCGGAGTCGGGCCTTCAAACCCATCGTCCTGTTCCATCAACCAATCCTCCCATTTCGCCCATACATATCTGCCCCCGACCGTAATCAACCCATACAGCGACTTCTGCCATCTGCTGGGGGCAACCAACGCCGGCCCCGTCTTCCGTGCATCCGTATATTTCAGATTCTGCAGCGCCGCCCCGTATGTCGCGTCGTGATCCCACACCGTCAGCTTGAACAGAACCGCCCTCAAGAGAAGCGATATCTCCGCATCCCAATCCCGCAGAGCCGAGTTCCCACCACCACCACCGCCACCTCCGGCTCCGCCTCCAATACCGCCACCAAGGTACTTGAGCGCGTCGCTCACCTGCCCGCGCAGAAGCTCCACCAACTCTTCATCTAACAACTCGGCATCGACCTGGCCCACACGGAACGCCGGGCGTGTGCCCTCGCGACTCGAGATGGTGTCCCACAGGGAGAGGGTGGACGCGCCGAGGCGTCGGAGTAAGGGGGACTGGGAGGCGGCGATGCGCACGCGGAGTTGTGAAGCGGATTGCTGGGCGGCAGCTTGTGCGGCCGCGGCGGTTTCGCGGGCTTGTCGGCGGGCGGCGAGACGCTGTTGGGCTTGGGCAAAGGTGTTGTCGGAGTTGGCATTATTTGGGCTGATACTGGGGTTCGCGCTGACGCTGGTGCTGGCGCTGCTCGCGTCAGGACGGGCGCCAGCGGGGGCGCCGTTGCGGTCGCTTTTGGGGTCGGAATCGCTCATTATCGCAGTGGAAGAGTGGTTCGCCGGGATCCTGGCGAAGGGTCTCCCAGGCTGTTGAAGGGCATTGTTGCCAGAGGCAAGTTTCGTTGATCGCAAGATGAGCCGATGGTGCTGGGGTAGAGCCGACGCGAGCGGCAAGAAGCCGAGGTTGCTTGCAGCTGAAAGCCGGCCGGCCCCTGGCAATGCAGCATGCGTTGTGCCGGGGTAGTAACCCCACAATTTTGAGATCTGGACAGTGCCTGGGCTGACTGGGCACTGGCCTTTTTAAGTGCGGAGCATAAGGTAGTGTAGACCCAGCTCAGAGTTACAATCAACCTCTTCCTTGTAAGTCGGAGCATAAACATTCGAGTTCTTAGATTATACGGCAACCTCTAGGACCCAGCGGCCGAATCCTCGAGTGGTTTAAAACCACGGGGCATCCGCCGGGCATCGTGCCTTTGACTGACAGGGAATGGCATGGCCCAGGCACTGTAAATATATTTGCTTGCTGTTGACAGCACAGGCAAGTAGAAATTCCCGTTAACCTCATACTGTTTAGTATTCCATACCCAAAGTCTCAGCCTGCGAGAATGTGGCCCCGGTTTTTCATGGGTACACGTACCAGGTTCAATCCCGACAAAGAGGAACCTTGCCGGCAGCCGGCTCCCGACAAGGCAGTGGGTCTGCCCCTCTATTCAACGAACCTCAACCTTGACCCCACCATTGCCTGCCTGCAGCCCAAGATCCAAGCCATTCATTTAGCCAACCACCATCGGTATCTCCAATTTGGAGTGACTTTTTTGACTTGCGAGGGCCGCATAGGCTACCTCGACGCTCGTTACCTCCACGAAACTAGTATTGTCACCGAAAGGCATTCACTCGGGGTTCTTTGCGGCCACGCATAGTCTTGGAACCATAAGGCAAAATGAGCTTCGCGATCGAAGTTGCCGGCGAAGCTGCCCCTCTCAGCCAGTGGGAGTTGGTCAAGGCCCTTAGCGGTGCTGCTACTTCCACAGATCATTCCCAGAGGCAGTCCGCCGGTCAACAACTCCAATCGTGGGAGACTCAACCGGATTTCTATCTCCATCTCCAGGTAACCCTCCTCCCTTACGGATCCCTTGGCCACTTGCTCACTCGAATATCACCTGCAGACCATCTATCTCGACACTACGCAGGACAAGCAGGTCCGCTTCCTCGCTATCATCTTAATCAAAAACGGAATCGAGAAATACTGGAGACATCACACCACAAAAAATGCCATTAAACCCGAGACGAGACAGGCGATACGGTCGCGTCTGCTCCAAGGCTCGCTCAACGAAGAAGACAGGAGTCTCGCATTACACAATGCCCTCGTTACCGCCAAAATTGTCAGGATCGACTACCCACACGAGTGGCCAGACGCCTTCTCCAGCCTCATCGACATGACAAAGGCGGCTATTACATCCAATCCGCTGCAGTTGCGGGGCGCTCTCTTGACGATGCTCCGGATTGTCAAGGAGCTTGGCACGGCTCGCCTGCGTAAGTCCCAAACAGCCCTGCAGGCTATCACGCCTGAGCTAGTCCAGCTACTCGGGCACATCTACACCGAGAAGACAACCTATTGGCAAGAGTCGTGGTCGAAGGGGAGTAGCGACGATAACAGCGTGGGATTCGCCCTCGAAAACAGCCTGATGGCCCTCAAAATCTTGCGCCGGTTGGTCACCATCGGCTACGAACAACCGCATTTAGACGGTGTGGTTAGCGGGTTTTGGTCGCTGTCTCAAACGCAGTTCGACCAGTTCCTCAATGGCGTCAGCCAGGACTCGTGGATTCCAGCGCAGTACCACGACGCGGTCGGCAAACACCTGATCCAGTTTACCAAACTTCACATCGACATGTCTGAGACTCACCCCGCTAGTTTCCCGGTGCTTCCAGGGTCGATGTCATTAGTTAGGGCGTACTGGAATCTAGTCAAGGGGTTCTCCGAGGTGTTCAAGAAGTCCGGGGGCCTGAAGCAAACTTCAAATACGGCCGTGGGAGGCGGCCCGAAGCAAGAAGGTCCACTCTACGAGAAGCTTGCCCTCAAGGGACTCCTTCTCCTAAGGAGTTGCGTTTCAATTGCATTCAAACCGGTTATGACCTTCAAATACCGGAGTCCCGAGGCCAAAGAGCTAGAGAAGCAGGCCGTGCATACTCTTCGGGTAGAGTTATTTACCAGGGATACCCTTATTGACATGATGCAGGTCATTGTCAGTAAGCTATTCATATTCCGCGAGTCGGACCTTGAAGCGTGGGAAGAGGACCCGGAAGGATGGGAGTCACAGGAGCGGATTGAGGGTCAGGCGTATGAATGGGCCGTACGGCCCTGCGCAGAGAGACTGCTTCTCGACTTGCTCACTCATTACAAGGAGCTTGGTGAGCCCTTACTTGCGTACTGCAATCTCGCCACAAGGGTGGACATGGACATCGTTACCAAGGAGGCCGCGTACTGCGCTCTAGGCTGCGCCGCCGCGCTCATCCATGAAAAGTTTGACTTTGATCAGTTTCTCACGACTTGCCTGGTCAAAGATGCCCAGATCCAGGACCCCATGGCGAAGCTGCTTCGCCGTCGGATTGCCATCCTGTTAAGCCAGTGGACGCCAGTCAAGATCTCACAAGAGACCCGACCTATTGTCTACGACATCCTCCGCCACATCATGAACCCTGACGACCAACACAACGACGAAGTTGTGCGCATAACGGCGGCGCGCCAGCTCAAGTACATTGCCGAGGATTTTGAGTTTACTGGTGAAAGCTTTTACCCCTTCGCGAGTGACGTCTTCAACCTTTTGGTCAACTTGATCGAGGAGGTGGGGAGTGATGAGACGAAGATCGCTATCCTCGAAACGATCCGGCTCCTTGTGAGCCGCATGGAGACCCACGTAACGCAGTTTGGAGACGCGATCATGCTGACGCTACCGAAACTGTGGGAATCCCAAGGCGGCGAGGAGTACATGGTCAAGCAGTCGGTGCTGGCAATCATGTCGGCCCTGGTGTCCTCTATGCGTGTTGAATCACAGCGGTACCAGGGTGTTATTATCCCATTCCTCCGAGAAGCTATGAATCCCGCATCGCCGCTCCATCTCTACTTGATAGAGGAGTCGGTCGATCTGTGGACGGCCGTTCTAACCCAGAGCTCGCCGCCATTGCACCCGGACCTCATACAAATGGTACACTTGGCCTTGCCCCTCGCGGAATATGATTCAGCGGTGGCAAACCAGTGTCTGGGTATCGTCAAGGACTACATTCTCCTCGCGCCGCAAGACATCCTAGGTGACTCGCTCCGCCGCCCAACCCTCGTGGCATTGGCCAAGGCGCTCGATTCGAAAAGCCGAGACCAGTCACAACTCGGCACGAAATCCATCGAGCTCATCATCCGCGCGGCGGAAGAATTTGGCGGCTCGCAAGGGGTCTCGCTGGTCGTCCAGGACCTCCTCGAAACCAACGTGCTGCGGACCATCCTTGAGGGGCTGCATAGTTCGTGGGAATCCAGCCAGACCACGGGCCCCAACCGGAAACCGAGCAAAATCAACACCATCAAGGAGACGGATTACTTCGCTATCCTTGCGCGCATCGCCCTCGCCGACCCATCTCTGCTCGTCAGCATGCTCAGCAGCTTCGGCAGTCCTATCGACCAGGTCTGGCCCTGGCTCAGCAACCAGTGGTTCGCCAACTTTGACTGCATGGGGGATGTCGAGCGCGAAAAGCTCTCCTGTCTGGCGTTAGCCCGCCTGTGGGAGCTGCCTAGCCCGGTGCAAGATCTGGTGCTGGGCCGTCTGCAGGATTACCTGTCGATGTGGACGAGCGTGGTGACGGAGTTGGCCGACGGAACAACTGAGGGCCCGCTTGGGGCAAGTGATAGCCTTGTTTGGAATGAGGTCGGCGAGTACGAGTACGACACGCCCCGGGACGTGGCAGAGCGGGAGTTCGTTTTCAAGGACCCGGTACATCGCGTTGTGACGTATGACTTTGTCCGGGCGCGGTTGGGGGATATGGTGCAGCGGGTTGGTGGCGAGCAGGCGTTTGAGGAGAATTGGACGGTGAACGTGGATAGGGAGGTGTTGGCTGGGTTTCAGAGGTTGAGTCAACCTCCCAACCAGGAGGACGGGCAATAAGACTTGAAGGCGATGGGGATGGGTGGGGAGAGATACTGTTTGAGATCGAGAAATCGCGAGTTATTACGAATTTCAAGGACCGATCATGGAGCGGTTGTCATTGAAATGTCGGCATGTACAATGCGCCAGCGGAGTTTTAGGATGTGATGTGTCTTGGAGGGACCTTGCAGCAACGAGCGACCGCGGGGACCCGGCTCCAGGGTTGTTCGCCGTGGATCAGGTATGTACTTGATCCTGAAGTGGATGTTGTAGTGGATGTACGGATTAAGGTGGGGAAGCTGGCGGGCAGTGAGGGATGCCCCATGTTGTCGTAGTTGTGTTCTATTTCGATCATTCTCCAAAACACCATGCTTCTAGTTTCTGAGTTCTTTTTTTTTGCATTTTGTTCTCAAATCGACATGTACACCTTTAGACCACTACTGAGCACTACAATGAAGCCGATGATGTCAGAGGACCAGGGGCTTGGCGGCCCAACTGAGCTGCTGAGCTGAGCTGCTGACAGGGGTCTTGGGGAAATTCGTTGGACCCTGAATCCGGGCCGCAGCCGATGGATCGTGTGACAAGACAAAACCAACAAAACCGTGACCTACCACGACTTTCAAAGGAAAGGCGAGCTTACACCGGATATTTTCACGATTTCTTTCTGGCCGTACGGTCCGACGATACGAAGGGAATAGTGCTTGCGACAAGGGGCACTAAGCGCGCCTATCGCGGTTACCTAACATTAAATCAACGCGCGAGAACGGGCATACACTCCGATCATTACAACCATGCGCCTCTCGATCCGATAGCGGCACGACTAACCAGCAACCACCCCTCGAGCTCCTCGCGGGAACGCGTCATTAATAAACTCTACCGTCCAACAACCTCGAATCCCCCAAAGAAACCATCGAATGGGAAACACCCAAAGCACAACCTCCCCTCCCCGCGACCAGCACCACCACGGGCTCGGACTCGCGGGGTGGGACGCCCGAGCGCCCTACCGAACAAACGGACGACACCCACCACCCCCAGCTCCTTCACGACGACCCTCCCTCCCGCCGCCCTCAACTTCCTCACGTCCGTCCCACTCCCGCTCCAACTCCCGCTCCAACTCGCGCTCCTCCAACTCCCGCCTATCCTATGCGTCGACCGCTACCCAACAACCTACCCTCCCCCCCACAGCCTCTTTCTTCTCTTTCCAGCAGGGCTCGGAACGCGCCCAAAATGTCCGTCACCCCTCTGAAGCGTCGCCGTTGCTTGGCCGGTTCCGTGCTGTGCCGCGGTCGTCGGGGAGTACAAGTCGGGGATTGGGACAGGGAGGTGGTGGGAGGTCAGGGTTAGGGTTTGGTGCTAGAGGGAGTGGGAGTGGGATGGGAGGAGGCGGGCAGATGGGGCTGTTATCGGGGGATCCGGGATGGAGGGGGAGTGTATATGTTGGGTATGGGGCGTTGGTTGTTGCGGCTGTGGAAGAGGAGGAAGAGGAGGCTAGAGAGAGGGCTGGGTATGGAGACCATGAGGGGGGAGATGAGGTGGGATGTTGCGGGACGGGGGTTGCGAGGAGGTTTGCTAGGCGGCTTGCGGATGTGTGGGTTGACCCGAAGGCGAGCGTGGTCAGGAGAGTGGTGGATGTGTGGTGGAGTAGGTGGTTTACCTTGGTGGTATTGCCGGCGTTATTGGTAAGTGGTGGTTTGCTCTCTATCTGTTGAAGTTGATTGATGTCACAAGCTGGCTGGCGGTTGGTATTATTATTTTGTGCGGTTGGGATGCGATAGACTGACTTTCCGGCAGGCTGTTTCATGGGTCTCGATACCCTTTCCGCAGTACCCCCTTGCGAGCAACGACGGTGAATTACATCCACCCGGAGTACCGAGAGCCGCTCCTGGCAGTAAGGTGCCTGGTCACGGTGCTGCCCGGGTCCGGGTCAACTTTTGGTTTTTTGTCTTCGTCTACTACAGCTTCTACAACTTGACCGCCTTGATATGGATCACCAAAGTGTTCAACCTGTACAGCCTCAACTGGTGGCCACAGTCGCTCGGGTTTCCCATCACCGTATCCGCTATTGCCGTCCTCTCGATTGCGGCCCCGATACCCATCTACCTCATTCCCGAGTCCAAGTTCCTCACTATCCACAACACGGCTTGGATCTCTTGGACCTTTGTCATCATGGCGATGCCAGTCGCTATCGCCTTCCTCATCCTCACGACTAACGAGCGCCATTTGAAACTGCGGCATACTCTCTCCGAAACGCAGCGGCTTTTTACCTCGTCCTGGTGGGCCGGTGAACCAGATCCCACCCCCCGAAGCGTGGGGAGACGGAATCGACCCGCCCTAGATCCTCACGCCTTTGAGGCAAGCCTGGATGCGTCGACGGTTGGGTTTACAGACAGCCACTACCAGCCGCCACCCATTACTGTCAGACTGCGTCGCAGGTGGCTCCCGGCAAGCTTTGTTCGCTTCGTGTGGTTTTGTTTAGCGCTGTTCATCGGGTTGGTGGCGTACGTTATAGGAGAAGCATATGCTGAGATCTACCTGCGAACTCTGCCGCATAACAACTTGGAGACGATCGTCTACGTGTACGGGTGGATCTCGACCGTCTACCTGCTAGACGGAGTGACAGGGTGGATTCTCGGAGGGAACGAGGGCGAGCGCGTCGGGAGTTACCCGCTGAGTTGGATCTTCAAGCTGTGAGTGGCTTTCCACTAAACTTTTGTGTCTCTGGCCGGTATTGAATGTCGTGGGCCTAACCAAAACGTGTTTAGGTACTTCATGCTCACCTACCAAACCTACGTCCGCGCGCTATACGCACGTCTACGCAGCCCCGAACAGTTCATTGCGCTCCAGATCCTCTCCTCCACCGGTCTCATCATCGTCACTCCGATCCTCATGTCCGCTCCATTCCACTGGTTCCTCACCGTCATCGGCGTCAACGGCCAAAGCTACGGCTCGTACCAAAAAATCTGCATCCGCAACGTCTTCATCCGCTTCATCGCCGAGAACGCCTCCATGCTCACCTTCCTCGGCAGCGTGGTGGTACTGCACTTTGGCGCCAACAAGGACGTCTACCCGTATTTCGCATTCGACGGTACGGAGGAGAATGAGGACTACGACTTTGGCCTGACCTTCTACGCCTCGAGCATCACCTGGGCCTGCGAGCTCGTCACCAGCTTCATCGTTGCCGGCTTGATTCGCTGGTTCTACCGTGTCAGCGTTGTCACCGAGGGAAAGCTTGATTTTATCGTTTGGCCTGAGTTGCTGCCGACGTGTGTCGCTGTGATGCTGCACGTGCTGCAGAACATGCTCTTCTCAATTATTCGTCTCCAATTCCGATGAAGCGTGTACTACGCTATATATTCCTTTTCCTCCCTGAATTCTCCGGGATCGGGATCGCGAATCTGGAATCTCGGCTGACGTCCCCCCATATCTCCAGCCCACGCGCCTGTCTGGGGACTGGAGCTGATAAAGGTGGCGGGCGTGCAGGAAAGTGGGGGCCAGGGAGATGAAACGAACGAAACGTGCTGCGAGGAAGACAAGGGCATTGGCGATAACTACCGGGTCAGCCGGTTGCGACCCTCAAGGCGTCAGTCAGCCTCGGCATCTTCTCCGCAAGTGGGAGTGGAGAGCCGTGCTCGCTCACACCTGTCACAGCTCACTTCACCTTCCCGTGTGGGAGTGAAGGTCCATGAGTCGCCCAGCGTTGATTTTGACATTTTGACATGTTCTGGGTTTGCTCTGCTTGTTTTCTTTTTGTTTTTTTCCTTTTTTATCTCGTTTCTTTCCTTTCCTTCTTCCATTTCCTTCTTCCATTTCCTTCTTCCCTTTCCTTCACTCTCTCTCCCTTCCCAGTAGTAATCGATTGTATGAAGACTTTTCTTTTACTCCTTTTATGCATACACGCGGTGCGGAAGACTGTGAGAGAGCATTGGCAGAGACCTAGATTTATTTCAGATACCCCTCGTTTCCTTATTCATCATGTCGGGTTCGAGTCGTTAGCATAGCGTGGAGGGGTACAGGAGAGACATGATTACGGATGAGTAATGTGGCGATGATAGACATGGTATACAAACAATGAAGAGAAGCTTGAACATCCGATCCTTTCCTGCCAACCCAAAACCGTACGCATGTCGTCCACCTGAACTGCTGCCCCGAACATCGGCATCTCGCTATCTATCAACGGCTTGTATCGGCGTACCCAAGACAACTTAGCCCGCTTCCCGGACCGCAGTCGGTAAGAAGATAAGGCAGAAACCCAGTTTGCGTTCAACAAGACCGCGTCGCGGGCCGTGCCTCACCAGTGTGGAAGTAACACCCATTCGGCTACCTCCACTATGGAAGGCCGGTAATACAATGCATTCCCACCTTGCACCGCCCCATGGGTGCGGGCCGGCTGGGGCGAGAGCTTTGTGGACATGGGCAGGCAGACGAGGCCCAGAATTGGGTCTTTATGACACCGCATCATGCTGTCCAACACCCGATGGGAGGTGGAGGGTACGGAAAGGGGTGGGGTTGAGCGGGACGATGGCCCGGCATCGGCTGTGAGGCCGATCGCAGCAATTACGGGCCTCTTTCAAGAACTGCCACACCGCGGGAATTGTCTGTTTTTCGACAACTACTAGCCGGTGGGACAAAAAGTGTGATGGTACGGGTGTTTTTTACTAGTAGCTCACCGTCTTAGCTCTCTTTGATAAGAAGGACGCCGGGGACCCAGTGACGATGTGCTTATGTTGGGCAAGCTTGAGAACCTTAATAAAAGGATCGAGCAGCGAGGAGACAACTACAGTGGGAAATCCGATGATGACTTAATTGCCAAGCGGGTAGGTGTTGCAGTGTGCGGCTGCATGGTTTGTGCACACGATCGATGAACCTGTGAATCTGCCCTTCTGCCGTGGGCTTGCTGTCGCCATGCGAGAACGGGATGTGGTTCTCGGGCGTGATTCGACAAGGTTGAGACACCAGGTCCAGGCCAACCAACAGGTGTGCATATCTACCCGCTTCAACTTCAACTCGCCATTTCGACTTCTGTCTGCAGCTAATTATGGACTCTTGAAAGCTGGGACTCTTGACATTCTCTGGTCTTACCGGGGCTCGGTTAATTCCCCATGAGATGAAAAGGAAGCACAGGACACGGGAAAAGTGGTCTTTCCATTGGCGAATAGACACCGGCCTAAATGTGGTGACATCACAGGGAAGGTATCAATAATCCAGGTGCCGTCAAAGACGAAAGTCGGGCCATCCAGCGGCTTTCACGAGGCACCAATTGAGGGTGACGTTCCTCAAGCACAACCTTTACCCATGCCGAGGATCTGCTCTCGCGGCAGGCAGACGGCATGGTGACACTCTCCTTGGATGGGGGTTGCCTTGTCAGAGACGAATATGCTGTGCTCTGACACAGTCAAGGAGGAGGGAAACAGTGTGAAAATCCTTTCCGACGACTAGGACGAGAATGGAATTATTCTTGTGTTTCCCCTCTGGCGTGCTTCTTGTCAGGGTTGGTTCGCACCGCTCCTCAACTCTAGCGGGCCCAAGTGATGGACCTTTGAGCGATACAACTAATTATCGGTGTTGGATTCACAGCGTCGGTGCACGCTTTGGCCGTCGACGAACCAAACATTGCGGTTCATCGGGGAGCGGTGAGGCTTTCTCCTTGATCTGGAATTTTCATTGGACTTGGGTCGCGGGGAAATCGGCCATCCTGCGGTATCCCTTCTTGGCCTACACGGCTCACGGACAGGAGACGAAGGCAGGCCTGAAAGATGGTGCGCCGAGTTGCTGAATTGTTATGAGCTGGAAATGGTTCAAAAACCTGGACGTGAACCAAACGGAAGCGGCCCGGCTGAGAAGAAGTTTGATGCAGCGGTTTGAACTCCATAACGTTACGCAAATTCTTGCTCCTCCGCGGGGGGCTTCGGCAAGTTATTCCGTCACATCTCGCAATTGAGAGGTGCTTGCCTCTCAGTCCGTGGTGAGATGGGAGGGCCGTGGGGGTGTGAAACGACAATTGGCCAACTTGAGAGAATTTGCTCCGTGGTGGTGTGGTGGTAAAGGCGTAAGTGTAAGTCAGCTATATCAGTGCGGTGTGTTGGAGGCTGGGCCCCGCAATGAAATGTTTGAACGCAAAAGCAAAGCATCGCTGCAGCTGAAGGACCTGTCGGGTGGTTATCGCGATGATTATTGTCCCGTAACATCCTGGGACCTTATAGGCATACCACAAAGGCAAAAACTGGCTGGAGACGGGAAGTCCGGCCCACGATTTGGCGTTTTTAAGTACATGCTGCCCTTGCTAAGTAGGCTTCCAGGCGAGGTCGGATGGCCCTAGAGCCTTTTAGAGTCTGGTGTGCATTTTTGAGTGGGATGATGGCGAGTGAGCTCTTGGAAGCCAATGCTGGGGGGTGGACAAGGTGTTGGATCTCGGGTTTATCCACAACACCACAAGATAAGCTATGGTAATCAAAAAGGAGTAAAAATGCCCATGTTTGCTAGGTGCGAGGCGAGACGTAGCATTGAGACGAAGCGTCTTGGACCTGTGGCCGAGATGCAACAGCAGGAAAGCACGATCTGAGTGGAAGTGGAAGCAGCCAGTTGGGTTTGGCCTGCGACTAACAACACTCGTCAATGGTGTGTGCACCACATCGATTCTCCAGCAGCGGCTCCCCAACGGTTCCGAGCATCAGAGACCACCTCGGACGAAGCGAGTTTCCTTCGAGACGAATGGACGAGCTTTCCTTTGGCGGAAACTTAATTGCCATGCAGACAGAGGCTGTCTGCCTATTTGCCTTGTGCCTGCCTAACCACTCAAATTGCAGTGGGGACCTTTGCGGCTGGTACTCCCGCTCACCTCAGATCCACTGCATCTTTTTCAGGTTTCCACCCCACCTTCCTGAATCATCCAATCTTTCCGCCGCAATCTCGAACTTGAAGCCTTTCTCCCAGAAAACTAGGTTGGCACATGCTGCTTGGATTGGTCTCGAGGCGCCTTGTTACTGTACGGATTCCGGTGTTTCCATAGCCAGTAAGTCGGTGGCTCCTCTCCGCCACTGCTCCTTCACTTCGTGATTTGAAGGAGCGCATAAGAGATAAGACAGGCAAGCAGTGTCTAGACCACAGGGAGCGACCGAGCGAGGAACGCAAGTGCACGCCGCTGGCCCAGAAGGGAAACCCCAGTGCGAGGATTCACAGGGCTGGCCGTCTGCTCGGCCCTTTCTCCTCCCACTGGAAGCCCATCCATTGTGCGCGTTGCAACACGGGTCTGTCTCTGAGAGGGGCAGTTTTTTCTCACCGACCCCACAAGGGGGGGTTCAGGTCCCCTCTGACTCCTTCCGGGAGGGGCCGCATCGCTTTCCACCGACGGGAGTTTCTCTTTTTGTGTTCTGGCAGCAGATTGAGGATCAGGGTGTCTAATTCGCTCGTTTGGCTCTTTCCACTGCTGACGCCCGAGCCTTCTGTGCTGCACAACCCGGCGCCGCAATTTTTTTTATTTCTCCTGCTGAGACACCAACACCAAGCGGGAGCCTGCCTTCCCCCTTTCCTCTTTTTCTTGCAACATGAGCGCTCCCGCCGATGCTGCCCAAGTTGCGGCGCAAACATCAACAGACAAGACCCCACTGACCTCTGTCGAAGCCGCCGTTCTGGCTACCAGCACCGCTACCGACGCCGGTCACTCCCACGATGCCTCGCGAGGACAGTCCTCCTCCGCCGCCGCCGGTGCCTCCGAACTCGCCCGTACAAAGATAACCCTCCTCGGCGCTCTTAAGCACTTCCCGGACTTTCCCATTCCCGGTATCAACTTCATCGACATCCTCCCTCTGTTCCAGGACCCCATTATCCACAATGCCCTACTGCGCGCCCTCGAACTCCAGGTCCAAGAATTTGGCGAACAGGCCAAACCCGATGTTATAGTGGGGTTGGATGCGCGGGGTTTCCTGTTCGGGCCTTCCCTCGCGCTCCGTCTCAACTCCAGCTTCGTTCCCGTCCGCAAGAAGGGCAAGATGCCGGGTCCCTGCGTGACTGCCGCCTACGAGAAGGAATATGGGACCGATTTTTTTCAGATCCAAGAGGGCGCGGTGAAGCCCGGCCAGAAAGTGCTTGTGGTTGACGATATTATTGCGACTGGTGAGTCAAGATCCCCTCTCCCCATCGCGCCATTCATACCACCCCCCTGGCCCGATATCCGCCAATCAGCCCAGCTCGGCTGGCACCACAGCCCTTCTCGCCTCAACCCCATTGCTCCAATGGCGGCTCGTTGTCAGACTTTTCTTGCCTTTTGGTTTTACGCTCCTGCAGCACGGTGGCCTTTTCGTTGGTCTTATTTGCATTTACACTGACATTCACATCTCAACCAGGCGGTTCTGCTGCGGCTGCTGGTAGTCTTGTCAAACAACTAGGTGGCAACCTGGTCGGGTATCTTTTCATTCTGGAGATTCCCGTCCTGAACGGCCGGTCGAAGTTGGACGGCGTCCAAACCGTCACTCTTCTCGAGACAAACGAGTGAAATCTTCCGCTTGCAACTATATTTATACGGAACCGAACCACCACTAATTTCGGCGACCGCCTTCGCCCCGCCTAATTCCCTTCGCAAAAGCTTGGATATTTTTAAGACTATGCCCAACCTCAAGTTAATGACAAGTTACAAAACGACCGAGTTGAGCTCAGACGGGATGGTATGATTAAGGAAGCTTGGGGAGAGAGATAAGCTTGTTTTCTAGGCGTCGACTCTGTCAAGGCTCCTGATCCTGAGCACCTCAACGGGCGTCTCCTTCGATCAGTTGGACCAGGAAACTGTTGGAATCAGCGCAATGCACAGGCCGAGGCTGCTTTCGACAACATGACCCAACTCATTTCGATGATTCAATTAGGGCTTTACAATTGTCACTAGCATGATATATACAGGTTACCATTTTAGACGGGAACTACACTGGGGCTGCATTATCGTACTTGAAGTTGAAACGTTGAATATATGCTAGACAACTCCCACATCACCTAACGTCCCTTCTTTGTAGATGCATGGAGTTTATATCACCATACCCGCTCTCCTCTGGCTTACCATTTCACACACATACCAAGAGATCTCCGTGTACTCGCTTTAGCATATGATCCAAACTTTGATGCCCAGCCGTTCTATCACCATGAGTCCAACCCATCACCCCCTTCATCCACGATAATATTCCTCACCTTGACGCCTTGACTCTCGATAAAATACCTTCTAGACACCCCTACTCGACTCGCCATCTTCAACTGTTGATACACCGTGTCTCCACCACCGACCATGGCCATAGCGATTGGGTTTCGCCGCAAAATCCCGCCCGGCGTTCGCTGCGCCTCATCTAACAGCGGCCGTATCAGCCCAGCGCCATTGGGACCATGACCATTTCCACTGTCTGCGTCGTTGTCGCCACTATTCTCGTCCTCCGACACAATCACCACGAGCTGCAGTGCACTCGGCGAGGGCGCATACGCCGGCACATTCGCCAGCTTGGTCGAGAAGCTGCAGCCGCCGCGCCGGAGAAGAATGATCTGGTGGTCGCGCGGTGCTGCGTCGGGGAGCGGACCATCACAGGCGTCGCCGCCGGCATAGATGGTGGTCCAGGGAAATGAGGAGGGAGGGACGGGGCCGAATGAGGGTATGCGCGCGCCGGCTGCTCCACTGCCTGATGCCGAGGAAGCAGGGGGTAACGGGGCCGCGCCGATGCCTGTAGGGGTTGTGGCGGTTGTGTTGATGACGAGGTTGAAAGGGAGGGATATGGAGGGGCCACCCATTCCAGGGATGGAAGTGGGGAGCTGGAGATCAAGGGAGGAGGTGAGGCGACTGAAGAGGGATCTGACGAGTGAGCCGAGGTCGGTGCGAGCGGCTGCGGCTGCCTCAGCAGCAGCAACAGCGAGATTGGGATCTTCGAGCATTTCGAAGATAATGCCCTCGTCGTCGTCTTCGTCCTCCATGTCATCGTGGTCTTGTGATGCGTCACCATCACTTGTGCCCGTTTCGTTGCCGGATATGTCGACCTGGTGCAGATGCTGGAGCCTGATGATGACGGGGTCTCGAACGAGGTTGAATCTAGGATCCGAGACCTCCCCGAGGATAGATCGGTCAAAGACGACAAACTCATCGCGGCCCAAGGGGACGCTGTTAAGCTTGCTGACTCTCCATTCCCGCTCCAACTCCTCCTCCAGGCGCAGGGTGATTTTAAGTCCAGACAGGCTCAGAACGCGAATATGGTCCGCATTCAACCGCTCGAGGTTTTGGTTCCCCATCATAAAGTTAAAGGTGGTTCCTCCCGCGTTCTGTCCTGCGTTGGAAGAAAACTCCAGGATGAGCTCTTGCGGGTGGTGAACTTTGGCGCATGTGCCGTTGCTCGGCAGCAGCTCTGCGGGAAGGGTCCAGGGGAACAGAGTGTGGTTAGATCTCGCCATGTGCTGCCCGGACATCTGCCCGCCATCTACGGTCAGTGGTGAGGAGGATAGCTGATGCAGGTCTAACATGCGCGCTGCGTGGTATATATCGTCTCTCGCCGCGATAACTGAGCCCGACACGGGAGTTGTTGCAGGGCGTGGGGGGCACGAATTGGTGAATGCGTCGTCATAATAGAGGGTAAGGTCCTTGCGGCCAGACTTTCTGGACTTTGACCGACCACCTGGTGGTGTTTTGGGTATAATCAAGGGATGACCCTCGGTAGTGAAGACGTACGCAGCGTCCAGAGCGTTGAGCGGGTGGTTGTCGTCGTAAAGCAGGTACATGTACTTGGCGGTCTCCCCGAGGAAAAAGCTCTCCATACGGTCATTCTTCTCTCCATTCAAGACGTTCTGCAGCCCTGCCCAGCCGCACGGGGTCCAGCACCGTCTCGTAATGTCTCGTTGCACCATCTCCCCGACATAGAGATACCAGGGGTCCTTGGTCGCACGGTATAGGTGGTACGTGGACTCAATAAACTCAGGTCGCAGCGGCCACCAGCCCAGGCCGCCCTCAACGGTCTTTTCCCGCATGGACCACCGCTCCGGAAGGGCGGCATAGCGGGTCCAGATGGCAGTGTACAACAGGTTGGTCTCAATAGCCTCGTCCACTTCGCCGGCAAGGACAAGGAGGCCCGAATAATAGGCACCAAGGCTGTCTACCCAATTCGACGCCAGCGACCCCGTCCAGAGATTCACGTTCTCGTAATGGGGATGGTCACGGTCACTGTAGAGGTGGCGCTTGATGGCCGCATGCGCCTGATGCCAAGCTTCAAGAAAGGTGTCGGGCGAGTTCTCGACGTCGCTCAGCGGGGCGAACAGTGAGTTAGGGTCCATCCATCCCACATTGTGATCATAAGGGGTCGCTGTCCGGTTGGGGAGCTCGTGGCCTGATAGCAAGATGTGGGATTTCAAGGCATACTCGAAAAAGCTGTCGGCACCTGCACCAATAACGGAATAGGACCCTATCCAGTGTCCTTGCTCCGCATCAACACCAGCCCCAATAAGGCCAATTTGGCTTTTCCTGTACCACACTGCCCAGAACGCCCTTTTTGCCAGCTGCTCAAAACGAGGGTCACCCGTAAGGCGGCTGAGGACAGTGAATTCTAAGACCAACGACCCAGCCCCCGCGCTGCAAGTTTCGGTAATCTCAGGTGGCCCGTCCGCCGTCCCCGCGACACCACCATGAAGCGGGGAGTTGGCGTAGAATGGGATGCCGTCACGGAGATTAACGCGGGGGTAAGGCATCCCGGTCTTAGTGTAGAAGGCCGGTAGGATTCTTTGACCTAGGTCAAGTGCCAATCTCAACAACTGGCCATCGTACGTCAGTCCGTTGGGCCACACGATGGGACGCGGGTTGTTGATGTCACTGCTAGGATGGCCCGGTTCATAGCCAGCGATAGGTAGGGCCCCAACCGCAAACAAATGGGCACTAAGTAGGCCACCAACGCCGCGAATGACAGTCTCAAACACCTGGACCTTGCTGTCGACGTCAAACCCACGCCCACGCAAGCCCCGGCCAGAGGGGCCTTCTGTTCCATCTCCGTACTGTTCGACCAGGGCCGCCACGCCGTCTTGGAAATCCCGTAACGCCTTTGGCCCGGTATCACCGTCGCTAGGAGGCGCAGACGCTAAGATGGCCAGGGTCGAGAGGCTGTCGATAAGCGTGAGGGAGTAATTGCCCAGGACGTCGTTGAGCTCGACATTGCGCGGGTTGCGGCGATCCCGAGAGAGCGGAGTGCAAGACAGAGGTCGAAGCTAGAATGCAGTCCTCGTGGTCAGCGGCCGCATACCGATGTTGGACTGGGGGAAAGGGAAACAACCAGAAAACACCCAAAACATACCTCATCCTCGGGAAAGGCCACTTTCATGTAGTTGTTAAAACCGTGGTAGAACATCTCGACGGTCTCCCGTCGCAACTCCGTCACGCGATCCGGGCGCATGGCCGCAACAGCGGGCCATTGGCCGAGGCAGAGGGCGAAGAGCACGCATCCTAGCAAGAGATTCCAGCAAGCGGTCCACCGCCACGTGCGCGCCCGGGAGCTGGTGCTACGAAGCCGGCCGGGCGAAACATTCACAACCGGCCTCCCGGAGCGGAATCGGGGGCCATCATCGGCATTGGCCGCAGCCCACGAGCGGCAGTCCATGCCGACTGGGCATCACCTCGGGCCGGGTGTCGGACGCCACATGTGTGTTTGCGAAAAAGCCGAAGGAAAACTAGCCCAATCCGGGGAGGAAAGGGAACAGGGGTGTTCAAGGAGTGGCAGTGGGCGCGACGAGCCAACTGCAAAACGGTAGGCGGTTGTTGGAGAGGTGGCGGTTCTCGGACACGCCCTTGGCGGCAAGAGTTCGCGAATTGTGCATGGTGGATTGTTGATCGCAAATGCGACGAAGCTGGCCTTTCCAATGTCGAAAGGCCCCACTTTTACCGGAGTCTGAGCACGGGACCGGTGTTGCGCGGACCGAAAGGTGGGTCTCGGATCTTCGATGTTGAGGACCCCGACTTCGTTCTTTTCTTCCCGAGTCTCCGAATACCTACGTCGATGGCTCCGTCACGCGTCCAAAGGGCCAGTTCTCGCGGCCCACCTCACCGGTGACAACAACACATCGGCGAAAACTGCGCGCTTTGTGCGCTTTGCTCGGCTAGTCTCTCTTCCAAGGTGGAATATCAATCCGATCAACCCCCAACCACGCAACTAGATTTGATGCTGGCCCCAGGGATTATCCAAACAGAGGCTGCGGATGCTCGCTGTTCTGCACACAGGCATTGCCCTACCTTGCGTCTCACACAGTGCTTTGGATTTCAGCTTCTCTCGACAACAAATCTCGCTTTTTCGCTCTCCCAAGTCACTGTGACTTTGTCAAACCCCCCAATAGCAATGAGTTCCAGGTTCCTCTCATCGCCCCGGATCTACTATGTGGATCTTGGAGCGCGCTTCAAAATATCCACAAGGAATGATAATCGGGGTGCCCCCATATCCGTCACCTTCACATCGACGTCGCGTTCGGTGAATTGGCCTATTGGTCTCGGAGCACCCGAGTTGCTTGCTTGCTATGGAGCCACACCATCCCTTGGCCTTGCTGTCAACTGCAGTCGGTCAACATCAAAATAGCCGAGCTTGAGTCAGGAACCAGGCACCATTTCAGCCGGGATCACCGCATCAACGCCATCACATTCATCATGCAGGTCTCGCAGTCAAAGAACACGATAGATTTTTGTACATCCGCCGGTTACGTCTGCTGATGTGAACAGCTGCAAAACGGCCACCTGTGTCTGAACGAATTGGTAGGGTCCACTGTCAGTGGTTTGCTTGCTCGTCCAAGCTTTCCTCTAAGAACGTTACACAAGGAAAAAATTCAACATTCCTGAGGTAATTGTTATTACCCCCTCCCACGGGACATGGAAGGGTTTGTAGGGTGTTATCATATCTCCACAATATCCGAAATGATCACAGAGCGAGTTCAGATCTAACCAGTAGCATCTAAAAATACATGAATATAACAAATTGGAAAACGAAGACGAGGAAGGAAACGTGAAAGTGAGCAAAATTACGTAAACCTGCGCTTCAATAGGTATTTCGAAGAGCAAGCGCAGTGTATTAAAGTTTAGGACTTGTGAGTTGCGCAAATTGAGACCTGATACTTCCAACACCGAGGGGCCAGGTCTACCATTCGTTGTCAGTTAACTTGGGCTTTAGGGCAGCCCCAACATAAGCCGCCAGGAAACCCTCTCGACTCAGCACATCACGATGAGCAGTCCACAGCCGACGACAGCTTCCCCTATTAAAGATACCGTAATCCAACAGCCCTATACACTACGGGGCGCCCCATCTTCTTCATCGCTTCACAGATTCCTGCAAAGGAGGTATCATCTGTTACCAGTACGAGTTCGGCGTTTTGGATAGCCTCCGAGCAGCGACCTGCTTCTCAGGCTCCTCGCTGGCACCCGCAACAATTCCGGCGACCATCTCAGCCCGACCCCCCCCCCCCCCC